>NC_069501.1:430478857-430603857 GCF_027579735.1 Bombina bombina | reverse complement strand
TGTTTGGAGAGTTTCTTGGTCTTCATGGAAGTGTTTGGTTAGTGGTGCCTCTTGCTTAGATGTTGCAGCTTCTGGTGCCTTTAAAAAATGGTGTGAATATGTAATGACAGATCATGTGACACTTAGATTGCACACAGGTGGATATAATCACTTATTATCTGACTTCTGAAGGTAATTGGTTGCACCAGAGCTTTTTATGGGCTTCATAACAAAGGGAGTGAATACATACGCACATGCCAATTTTCTGTTTTCTATTTCTAAAAATTAGTTTTATGTATATATTTCTTCTATAAGGTACGACGAGTCCACGGATTCATCCTTTACTTGTGGGATATTATCCTCCAGCTAACAGGAAGTGGCAAAGATCACCATAGCAGAGCTGTCTATATAGCTCCTCCCTTAGCTCCACCCCCCAGTCATTCTCTTTGCCTACTCTAAGTACTAGGAAGGGTAAAGTGAAAGAGGTGATAAAATATTAGTTTTTATTTTCTTCAAGCAAGAGTTTTTTTATTTTAAATGGTACCGGTGTGTACTATTTTCTCTCAGGCAGCAGATGGATGAAGACTTCTGCCTGGAGGCTAATGATCTTAGCATTTGTCACTAAGATCCAGAGCAGTTCCCACAGAATGGCTGAGGAGTACAAGAAACATCAGTGTGAGGAACTTTTTTCATTCTATATAGCAGTGAGGTATGTTCAGTCATTTTTTTCTGGAGAGACTGTATTACTAAGCTTGCATAAAGGGACTGAGATAAAATGGTTGACACTGAGTTTGAATGTTTGTGGGCAAACGTTTATTGACCTGGGAGTACTGATAACGTTTTTGGCAGTGAAGTTTTTTATACTTTATTAGAGGGTACACTTGGCTTCTGTTTCTGGGTTTGAGAACACACATGGCTAGTTTGAGACCGCTCTGTTGCGGTTCATTTGGGCTGAGAGACATCGAGTGAGATGGGCGGGGCCTTTTTTCGCGCCTCAGTTGTGCAGTTGTATTTGCAAGTCTAGCAGCACGCTCCAACTCCGGTGGGCCCTTGTGGAAGTTTTGGGCCAAATCGAAGCTTTAACCCTGTTGTTCCAGTTCCCTGAGGGCAGGTAGGCGCCACAGCAGGGCTGTGGCGAGGTGCAGGGGGAGATTTTTCAGGTTTTAAACAGTTATTAATGATCCGGTTTTTTACATAAAGTTTAAGTGTTCCTTTCCTTGTGGGGCAAACTTAGCTGCTTAATTTGATTACTTGTACAACAAATTGGAAAGATTGGATTAATTTAAAGCAGTTTTGCAGAACGTGTATGCTTTTTTTCTCTTAAAGGCGCAGTACCGTTTTTTAAGATTGTTATTTTTTCACTAAATAAAGTGTTTTCAAGCCTGTTTGTGATCATTACTAGCCTGTTTAACATGTCTGACATTGAAGAAAGCCAATGTTCAATGTGTTTAGAAACCATTGTGGAACCCCCACTTAAAATGTGTCCCTCATGCACTGAAAGGGCAATAAATTGCAAAGAACATATTTTAGCTCATAAAAGTATGTTGGAGGATGATTCTCAGTCAGAAGCTAATCAGGTTATGCCATCTTATTCTCCCCAAGTGTCACAACCATTAACGCCCGCACAAGCGACCCCAAGTACTTCTAGTGCGTCTTCTTCTTTCACCCTGCAAGATATGGCCGCAGTTATGAATACTACCCTCACAGAGGTTTTATCTAAGCTGCCTGGGTTGCAGGGGAAGCGCAGTAGGTCTGGTGTGAGAGTAAATGCTGAGCCCTCTGACGCTTTAATAGCCATATCCGATGTACCCTCACAATGTTCTGAGTTGGGGGTGAGGGATTTACTGTCTGAGGGAGAGATTTCTGATTCAGGAAAGATGTTCCCTCAGACAGACTCAGATATGACGGCTTTTAAATTTAAACTAGAACACCTCCGCTTGTTGCTCAGGGAGGTTTTAACGACTCTGGATGATTGTGACCCTATTGTAATTCCAGAGAAATTGTGTAAAACGGACAGATATCTAGAGGTTCCTGCTTACACTAATGTTTTTCCGGTCCCTAAGAGGATTTCGGACATTGTTAGTAAGGAGTGGGATAGACCAGTTATTCCGTTTTCTCCCCCTCCTACTTTTAAGAAAATGTTTCCCATATCAGACACCATGCGGGATTTGTGGCAGACGGTCACTAAGGTGGAGGGAGCTATTTCTACCCTGGCTAAGCCTACAACTATACCTATTGAGGACAGTTGTGCTTTCAAAGATCCTATGGATAAAAAATTAGAGGGTCTTCTAAAGAAATATTTATTCATCAGAGTTTTCTTCTGCAACCTATAGCGTGCATTGGGCTCTTCAGGTTGAGACCCCATTAGATGACATTCTGGATAGAATTAGGGCTCTCGAGCTAGCTAATTCTTTCTTTACAGATGCCGCTTTTCAACTGGCTAAATTAGCGGCAAAGAATTCAGGTTTTGCCATTTTAGCGCGTAGAGTGTTATGTCTTAAGTCCTGGTCTGCTGACGTGTCATCAAAATCTAAGCTTTTAGCCATCCCTTTCAAGGGTAAGACCCTATTCGGGCCTGAACTGAAAGAGATCATTTCAGACATCACTGGAGGAAAAGGCCATGCCCTTCCTCAGGATAAGACAAATAAGATAAGGACCAAACAAAATAATTTTCGTTCCTTTTGAAACTTCAAAGGTGGTACCTCTTTCTCCTTCCTTGCTGCAAAGCAGGAGGGGAATTTTGCTCAATCCAAGTCAGTCTGGAGACCTAACCAGACTTGGAACAAAGGTAAACAGGCCAAGAAGCCCGCTGCTGCCACCAAGACAGCATGAAGGGGCAGCCCCCGATCCGGGACCGGATCTAGTAGGGGCAGACTTTCTCTCTTTGCTCAGGCTTGGGCAAGAGACGTTCAGGACTCCTGGGCTTTAGAAATTGTGACCCAGGGGTATCTTCTAGACTTCAAAGATTCTCCTCCAAGGGGGAGATTTCATCTTTCTCGATTGTCTGTAAACCAGACAAAAAGAGAGGCGTTCTTACGCTGTGTAGAAGACCTATATACCATGGGAGTAATCTGCCCAGTTCCAAGAACAGGGGCAGGGGTTTTACTCCAATCTGTTTGTGGTTCCCAAAAAAGAGGGAACCTTCAGACCAATTTTAGATCTCAAGATCCTAAACAAATTCCTCAGAGTCCCATCCTTCAAGATGGAGACCATTCGGACTATTTTACCAATGATCCAGGAGGGTCAATATATGACCACCGTGGATTTAAAGGATGCGTATCTGCACATCCCTATCCACAAAGATCATCACCAGTTTCTCAGGTTCGCCTTTCTGGACAAGCATTACCAGTTTGTGGCTCTTCCCTTCGGGTTGGCCACAGCTCCCAGAATTTTCACAAAGGTGCTAAGGTCCCTTCTGGTGGTTCTAAGGCCGCGGGGCATAGCAGTGGCGCCTTATCTGGACGATATCTTAATTCAGGTGTCAACTTATCAAATAGCCAAATCTCACACGGACATCGCGTTGGCTTTTCTCAGATCTCACGGGTGGAAGGTGAACATAAAGAGTTCACTTACCCCTCTCACAAGAGTTCCATTCCTGGGAACTCTGATAGATTCGGTAGACATGAAAATTTTTCTGACGGAGGTCAGGAAATAAAAGATTTTAACCACCTGCCGAACTCTTCATTCCATTCCTCGGCCGTCAGTGGCTCAGTGTATGGAGGTAATCGGACTAATGGTAGCGGCAATGGACATAGTTCCGTTTGCTCGCTTGCATCTCAGACCACTGCAACTATGCATGCTCAAACAGTGGAATGGGGATTATGCAAATTTATCTCCTCAGATAAATCTGGCTCAAGAGACCAGAGACTCTCTTTCTTTCATGTAATTGGCAAGAGTCCATGAGCTAGTGACGTATGGGATATACATTCCTACCAGGAGGGGCAAAGTTTCCCAAACCTCAAAATGCCTATAAATACACCCCCACCACACCCACAATTCAGTTTTTACAAACTTTGCCTCCTATGGAGGTGGTGACGTAAGTTTGTGCTAGATTTCTACATTGATATGCGCTTCGCAGCATGCTGAAGCCCGGTTTTCCTCTCAGAGTGCAGTGAATGACAGAGGGATGTGAAGGGAGTATTGCCTATTGAATGCTATGGTCATCCTATCAGGGATCTATTTCATAGGTTCTCTGTTATCGGTCATAGAGATTCTTCTCCTACCTCCCTTTTCAGATCGACGATATACTCTTATATACCATTACCTCTGCTGATTCTCGTTTCAGTACTGGTTTGGCTATCTACTATATGTATATGAGTGTCTTTTGGTAAGTAAGTCTTATTTTATTTATGACACTCTCAGCTATGGTTTGGCACTTTATATGTAAAGTTCTAAATATATGTTTTATACTTATATTTGCCATGATTCAGGTTAATCAGTATATTTCCTTCTTTCAGTTTCATTTTTGGGAAATGCATATAAATAAAAAAATTTCTTACCTGAAAATTTTTCATTTGACTTTTCTTCTAAATTGCGGGCTCTTAGGCTCGCGGGTGCAAAAAATGCTAGAATTTATTGCGTAATTTTTGGCATGAGAATTACGTTTGTTTGACGTCAATGACGTCATTTCTGGCGTCGTAGTTGATGCCGAGAGTTTTCACGTAGTTGCGTCATCTATGACGCTCGTGTTTGTTGCAGACGTTTTTGGCGCCAAAAAAATTGTCAATTGTGGGCGTCATAGTTGGCGTCAGTTTTTTTTGACATTATTTAAGTCTTTGTTTCTTTTTGCTTCTGGTTTCCAGAGGCTTATTCTGTTTGCATTTTTTCCCATTCCTGAAACTGTCATTTAAGGAATTTGATAATTTTGCTTTATATGTTGTTTTTTCTATTACATATTGCAAGATGTCTCAAGCTGACCCTGTATCAGAATCTACTTCTGGAAAGCTGCTGCCTGATGTCGGTTCTACCAAAGCTAAGTGCATTTGTTGTAAACTTGTGGTAACTGTTCCTCCGGCTGTAGTTTGTGTTAGTTGTCATGATAAACTTTCAAAAGCAGACAATATTTCCATTAGTAATAACCCATTACCTGTTGTTGTTCCATCAACATCTAATGTTCAGGATATTCCTGTTAATGTAAGAGAATTTGTTTCTAATTCTATTCAGAAGGCCCTGTCTGTTATACCACCTTTTAATAAACGTAAAAGGTCTTTTAAAACTTCTCATAAATCAGATGAATTTTTAAATGACCGCCAACATTCTGATTTATCTATCTCTGATGACGATCTATCTGGTTCAGAAGACTCTGCCTCAGATATTGACACTGACAAATCTTCATATTTATTTAAGACGGAGTTTATTCGTTCTTTACTTAAAGAGGTGTTGATTGCATTAGATATGGAGGAGTCTAGTCCTCTTGATATTAAAACCAGTAAACGTTTAAATTCGGTTTTTAAACCTCATGTAGTTATTCCAGAGGTTTTTCCAGTTCCTGATGCTATTTCAGATGTAATTTCTAGGGAATGGAATAGTTTGGGTACTTCATTTACTCCTTCTTTAAGGTTTAAGAGACTGTACCCTTTGCCGGCTGATAGATTTGAGTTTTGGGAAAAAATCCCCAAAGTTGATGGGGCTATCTCTACTCTTGCTAAACGTACTACTATTCCTACGGCGGATAGTACTTCTTTTAAAGATCCTTTAGATAGGAAGCTTGAATCTTTTCTAAGGAAGGCTTATTTATGTTCAGGTAATCTTCTTAGGCCTGCTATTTCTGTGGCTGATGTTGCTGCAGCTTCTACTTTTTGGTTGGAGGCTTTAGCGCAACAAGTACCAGATCATAATGTGTATAGCATTGTTAAACTTCTTCAACATGCTAATAATTTCATTTGTGATGCCATAGAATTGATGTCATGTATATGTCTTTAGCTATTTTAGCTAGAAGAGCTTTATGGCTTAAATCTTGGAATGCAGATATGACTTCTAAGTCAACTTTGCTTTCTCTTTCTTTCCAAGGTAATACATTATTTGGTTCTCAGTTGGATTCTATAATTTCAACTGTCACTGGGGGGAAGGGAGCTTTTTTGCCTCAGGATAAAAAATCTAGAAGTAAATTTAGAGCTGCTAACCGTTTTCGTTCCTTTCACCAGAATAAGGAACAGAAGCCTGACCCTTCCCCTAAGAGAACGGTTTCCAATTGGAAGCCTTCTTCAGTCTGGAATAAATCCAAGCCTTTTAGAAAATCGAAACCAGCCCGCAAGTCTGCATGAAGGTGCGGCCCTCATTCCAGCACAGCTGGTAGGGGGGCAGATTACGATTTTTCAAAGATGTTTGGATCAGTTCAATTCAAAATCATTGGATTCAGAACATTGTTTCTCAAGGGTACAGAATAGGTTTCAAGGTAAGACCGCCTGTGAGAAGGTTCTTTCTCTCACGCATTCCAGTAAACCCAGTAAAGGCTCAGGCTTTCCTGAAATGTGTTTCAGACCTGGAGTCATTTGGGGTAATTGTGCCAGTTCCATATCTGGAACGGGGTCTGGGGTTTTATTCAAATCTGTTCATTGTACCAAAGAAAGAGAATTCTTTCAGACCAGTTCTGGATCTAAAAATTTTGAATCGTTATGTAAGAATACCAACATTCAAAATGGTGTCTATAAGGACTATTCTGCCTTTTGTTCAGCAAGGGCATTATATGTCAACAATAGACTTAAAGGATGCATATCTTCATATTTCAATTAATCCAGATCACTATCAGTTCCTGAGATTCTCTTTTCTAGACAAGCATTACCAATTTGTTGCTCTTCCTTTTGGCCTAGCAACAGCTCCAAGGATCTTCTCAAAGGTTCTCGGTGCCCTTCTCTCTGTAATCAGAGAGCGGGGTATTGTGGTGTTTCCTTATTTGGACGATATCTTGGTACTTACTCAGTCTTTACATTCTGCAGAATCTCACACAAATCAACTCATGTTGTTTCTTCTGGTTGGAGGATCAATTTGCCAAAAAGTTCCTTGATTCCTCAGACAAGGGTAACCTTTTTGGGATTCCAAATAGATTCAGTATCCATGACTTTGTCTCTTAACAGACGAAAGACGTCTGAAATTGGTTTCAGCTTGTCGGAACCTTCAGTCTTAGTTATTACCTTCAGTAGCTATGTGCATGGAAGTTTTGTATGCTGAACCTTTGGTGCAGGGATTATACAAAGATATCACAATTGATATCCTTAAATCCCAATACTCGACTTTCTCTGACTTGGTGGTTAAATCACCACCGTTTAGTTCAAGGGGCCTCTTTTCTTCGTCCAACCTGGACTGAGATTTCAACAGATGCGAGTCTTTCAGGTTGGGGAGCTGTCTGGGGATCTCTGACAGCGCAGGGGGTTTGGAAATCTCAAGATTGCCAATCAATATTTTGGAACTCTTCAGTTCTTGCCTCTTCTGAAGAGAGAATTGTTCGGATGTCCAGTTGCCAACCTTGGCCACTTCCGTTAAGGTCAGACCTTCTATCTCAAGGTCCATTTTTCCATCAGGATCTCAAATCATTAAATTTGAAGGTATGGAGATTGAACTCTTAGTGCTTAGTCATAGAGGTTTCTCTGACTCAGTGATCAACACTATGTTGCAGGCTCGTAAATCTGTGTCTAGAAAGATTTATTACCGAGTTTGGAAGTCTTACATTTCATGGTGTTCCTCTCATAAGTTCTCTTGGCATTCTTTTTAGAATTCCTAGAATTTTACAGTTTCTTCAGGATGGTTTGGACAATGGTTTGTCCGCAAGTTCCTTGAAAGGACAAATCTCTGCACTTTCTGTTCTGTTTCACAGAAAAATTGCTAATCTTCCTGACATTCGTTGTTTTGTTCAGGCTTTGATTCGTATCAAGCCTGTCATTAAGTCAATCTCTCCTCCTTGGAGTCTTAATTTGGTTTTGAGAGCTTTACAGGCTCCTCCGTTTGAGCCTATGCATTCTCTGGACATTAAATTACTTTCTTGGAAAGTATTGTTTCTTTTGGCTATCTCTTCTGCTAGAAGAGTTTCTGAATTATCTGCTCTTTCTTGTGAGTCTCCTTTTCTGATTTTTCATCAGGATAAGGCAGTTTTGCGGACTTCATTTACATTTTTACCTAAGGTTGTGAATTCCAACAATATTAGTAGAGAAATTATTGTCCCTTCATTGTGTCCTAATCCTAAGAATTCTTTGGAAAGATCTTTGCATTCTTTGGATGTGGTAAGAGCTTTGAAATATTATGTTGAAGCTACTAAAGATTTCAGAAAGACTTCTAGTCTATTTGTTATCTTTTCTGGTCCTAAGAAAGGTCAGAAAGCTTCTGCTATTTATTTGGCTTCTTGGTTAAAACTTTTGATTCATCATGCTTATGTGGAGTCCGGGTAAATCCCCGCCTCAGAGGATTACGGCTCATTCTACTAGGTCAGTTTCTACTTCTTCTGCTTATAATTTCAGTTTTTTTCATTTAAAAGATTAAAACTTTTGGATTTGGGTTGTGGATTCTTTTTTCAGCGGAAATTGGCTGTCTTTATTTTTATCCCTCCCTCTCTAGTGACTCTTGCGTGGAGTTCCACATCTTGGGTATTTGCTATCCCATACGTCACTAGCTCATGGACTCTTGCCAATTACATGAAAGAAAACATAGTTTATGTAAGAACTTACCTGATAAATTCATTTCTTTCTTATTGGCAAGAGTCCATGAGGCCCACCCTTTTTATGGTGGTTATGATTTTTTTTATATAAAGCACAATTATTCCAATTCCTTGTTGATGTTTTCGCTCCTTTCTTTTCACCCCACTTCTTTGCTATTCGTTACACCCCTCACCACACCCACAATTCAGTTTATTTATAGGCATTCTGAGGTTTGGGAAACTTTGCCCCTCCTGGTAGGAATGTATATCCCATACGTCACTAGCTCATGGACTCTTGCCAATATGAAAGAAATTAATTTATCAGGTAAGTTCTTACATAAATTATGTTTCTTTGGTGGTTGTCACAGGATCGTCTGTCCCAGGGAATGTGTTTCCGCAGGCTAGCATGGGTCATAGTGACGACGGACGCCAGCCTATTGGGCTGGGGTGCAGTCTGGAATTCCCTGAAAGCACAGGGAGTGTGGACTCAGGAGGAGGCTCTCCTCCCGATATATATTCTAGAACTGAGAGCGATATTCAACGCGCTTCAGGCGTGGCATCAGCTGGCTTCGGCCAGGTTCATAAGATTCCAGTCGGACAATATCACGACTGTAGCATATATCAATCATCAGGGGGGAACAAAGAGTTCTCTAGTGATGATAGAGGTTACGAAAATAATTCGATGGGCAGAGACTCACTTTTGCCATCTATCAGCAATCTATATCCCAGGAGTGGAGAACTGGGAAGCGAAGGTGTTTGCACAATTGATTCATCAATGGGGCACACCAAAATTGAATCTGATGGCGTCTCCTTGTTACGGGTCCAGATCAAGGGATCCTCAAGCAGTACTGATAGATGCTCTAGCAGTACCTTGGTTATTCAACCTGGCTTATGTGTTTCCACCATTTCCTCTCCTCCCTCGTCTGATTGCCAGAATCAAACAGGAGAGAGCTTTGGTGATTTTGATAGCACCTGCATGGCCACGCAGGACTTGGTATGCAGACCTGGTGGACATGTCATCTCTACCACCATGGACACTTCCACTGAGACGGGACCTTCTCATTCAAGGTCCGTTCCAGCATCCAAAACAAGTTTCTCTGCGGCTGACTGCCTGGAGATTGAACGCTTGATTTTATCCAAGCAGGGATTCTCTGAGTCGGTCATAGATACCTTGATTCAGGCTCGAAAGCCTGTCACTAGGAAGATTTATCATAAGATATGGCGTAAATATCTTTATTGGTGTGAATCCAAAGGCTACTCATGAAGTAAGATCAGGATTCCTAGGATTTTGTCCTTTCTCCAAGAAGGATTGGAGAAGGGGTTGTCAGCTGGTTCCTTAAAGGGACAGATATCTGCTTTGTCAATTTTACTGCACAAGCGTCTGGCAGATGTTCCAGACGTTCAGTCGTTTTGTCAGGCTTTAGTTAGAATCAAGCCTGTGTCTAAATCTGTTGCTCCGCCATGGAGTTTGAATTTAGTTCTTAAAGTTCTTCAAGGGGTTCCGTTTGAACCTATGCATTCCATAGATATTAAGCTTCTATCTTGGAAAGTTCTGTTTTTAGTTGCTATCTCTTCGGCTCGAAGAGTTTCTGAACTATCTGCTTTGCAATGCGACTTGCCTTATCTTGTTTTTCATTCTGATAAGGTTGTTTTGCGTACCAAACCTGGATTCCTTCCTAAGGTTGTTACTAATAGGAATATTAATCAGGAAATTGTTGTTTCTTTCCTGTGTCCTAATCCTTCCTCTAAGAAGGAGCGTCTGTTGCACTTGGACGTGGTTCGTGCTTTGAAGTTTTACTTGCAAGCGACCAAAGATTTCCGTCAAACATCTTCTCTGTTTGTTGTCTATTCTGGAAAGCGTAGAGGTCAAAAAGCTACGGCTAACTCTCTTTCTTTTTGGCTGAAAAGCATCATCCGTTTGGCATACGAGGCTGCTGGACAGCAGCCTCCTGAAAGAATTACAGCTCACTCTACTAGAGCGGTGGCTTCCACATGGGCTTTTAAAAATGATGCTTCTGTTGAACAGATTTGTAAGGCTGCGACTTGATCTTCACTTCATACCTTTTCCAAATTTTCCAAATTTGATACTTTTGCTTCTTCAGAGGCTAATTTTGGGAGAAAAGTTCTTCAAGCAGTGGTGCCTTCTGTTTAGGCATCTGTCTTGTCCCTCCCGTTCATCCGTGTCCTATAGCTTTGGTATTGTATCCCACAAGTAAAGGTTGAATCCGTGGACTTGTCGTACCTTATAGAAGAAAAGTGAATTTATGCTTACCTGATAAATTAATTTCTTCTATGGTACGACGGGTCCACGGCCCGCCCTGTCATTTTAAGACAGATTATATATTTTTTTATTTTAAACTTCAGTCACCTCTGCACCTTTTAGTTTCTCCTTTTTCTTCCTGTACCTTCGGTCGAATGACTGGGGGGTGGAGCTAAGGGAGGAGCTATATAGACAGCTCTGCTGTGGTGCTCTTTTCCATTTCCTGTTAGCAGGAGGATAATATCCCACAAGTAAAGGATGAATCCGTGGACTCGTCGTACCAAAGAAGAAATTAATTTATCAGGTAAGCATAAATTCACTTTTTTTCTCATTTCACTTCACCAACTTAGACTATTGTGTACTAAACCCTTAACATAAAATTCAGATTAAAAAAACATTGAATTTAAGGCCGTAATGTAACAAAATAGTTAAAAAGTCAAGGGGAGTGAATACTTTTGCAAGGCATTGTATGTATGTGTGTGTATGTGTGTGTGTGTATATATATATATATATATATATATATATATATATATTATATATTTGCTAATATATATGGCCCTAGAACAGAATCCTTTACATTATTCCCCTTGCTGTTTTGCATGCATCAGCATTATTTGCACATGTCTCTCATGGTCTTTTTTATTTCTTTTTGCAGTTTGGCTGGTTTATGCCCATCGGGTTAGCGCACGTACATCTCTGCTATGCACACATCTAGATTTTGCCAGTTAAATCCTTTATAGATGTCAGGGTTTTTTTGTGTGCGTTTCTAGAGCATTATCTGTCCTTCGGATGTGTTGTTAATGTCTCCTGCTTTGTTTTGTAGCTTGGCTTAGCACACATTGTACCTATAAGCTGTTTTTAAAAAAAAAATGCTTAGGAGAGGTAGTTTATTTCCATTCCTCAAGATCTTCTTCTTTTTTTAAGGGTGTTATAGTGTTTATTGCTTTGCGTTGTTAAATGCTATAATGGAGCTGTCTTATTCTGTCCCTAAAGTCACCCTAGAAGCTGAGTCCCCTGAACACCTTTTTACCATTATTATGTGTGCTTATTGTAAAAGAGCTGAGGTACCTGCTCCAGCTCATTTATGTGACTCATGTTTTAATGTATTAATGCAATCAGACCAACCTAATGCTGCTTCTTTGGGTATTAGTCATCCTTCTGTTTGTTCTTTACAGGAGAATGCTAATGATGTTTCACCCAGTGTGAACAATCCATCAAGGCTTCAGTTTCTGGGGTACTGGAGGCTCTCCCACCTTCAAATAAGCGTAAAAGGTCAGTTCAGAATTTACCTTCTACTAGTACTATGTGCCCTGAAGGCAGGGATACTGTTATGTCTTCAAAGGATGAAGTTTCCTCTGGTGATGAGGAGTCTTCAGCTGATGTTGAACCATATATTTCCTCTTTTTTGTTTCAAATTGAATATATTTGTTCTCTTTTGACGGAGGTCTTAATAATTTCAGGATTTAAATACCATACAGTTTCTGATAAGCCTTGTAATTGTTTAAATTCAGTTTTTAAGACTTATTAAAATCCTTGAGGTTTTCCCTATTCCTTATTCTGTCTCTGACAGGATTTCTAGGGAATGGTCAAAGCCAGGTAATTCATTTTATTCTTCTGCAAGGTTTAAAAAGTTATATCCTTTACCTGCTGTTAAATGTTAAATTGTGAGAAACTGTTCCTAAGGTTGATGGGGCCATTTCCACTCTAGCTAAATGTACTACTATCCCTTTGGAAGATAGTACTTCTCTTTAGAACCCTATGGACAGAAAATTAGAGTCTTTTCATAGAAGGGCCTTTTTACAAGTAGGATATTTACTTAGGCCAGCCATTTACTGGTTATCCAGTTTTTCAGAACAGGGTT
Source organism: Bombina bombina (assembly GCF_027579735.1). Taxonomy (NCBI): domain Eukaryota; kingdom Metazoa; phylum Chordata; class Amphibia; order Anura; family Bombinatoridae; genus Bombina; species Bombina bombina. The sequence continues at coordinate 430,591,134 of NC_069501.1, read as the reverse complement.
CTGATGGCTCTGTCCGTCAAAATCTTTTGGGTCTACTTAAAAATAATTTATTTTTTTGTAATGCAGTGTTTGATATTATGAAGATTAATACAAAAAGCATGTCTTTGGCAATTCTTGCCAGGAGAGCCCTATGGCTTAAACCATGGTCAGTGGTCAATCTCTATATCCAGGGGAGTGTTCTCTTCACCAGGATGTGTTCAATCAGATTGTGGATCATTGGGGTCTCCCAGAGATAGATCTGATGGCTTCTCATTTGAACAATAAACTTCCCAGGTACTTTGCAAGGTCCAGGGACTCTCAAGCAGAGTTTGTGGATACTCTAGTAGCTACTTGGTCTTTCCAGCTTGCTTATCCGTTTTCTCCTCTGGTACTTCTATCCAGAGTTATCTCCAATATAAGCCTAGTAAAATCATTAGTTATCTTGATTGCCCCGGCTTGGCCTCACAGTGTCTGGTATGCAGATGTCTAATTGCCCTCCTTGGCCTCCTCTTCTAAGGTCAGACATTCTGTCTCAAGGTCTGTTTTTCCATGCGGACCTCAAGTCTTTGAACTTAATGGCATGTAAATAGAATGGTTAGTTCTTAGACAGAGGTTTCTCTGATTCAGTGATTAAAATCTTAATTCAGGCACATAAGCCTGTAACTAGGAAGATTTATCATAAGGTCTTGAAGGCTTTTATTTCATGGTGTATGGTTCACGGTTTATCCTGGCATTCTTTCAGAATTCCTAGGATTCTTCAGTTCCTACAGGATGGTCTGGATAAGGGTCTGTCTGCCAGTTCTCTGAAGGAACATATTTCTGTCCTTTGTTTGAAGATTGCTAATTTTCCTGATTATTCGTGGTTTTGTTCAGGCTTTGGCCCATAGTAAGCCTGTGGTCAAGCCAATTTCTCCTCCATGGAATCTTTTTTTTTTTTTTTATTTATTTTTTTTTTATTTCATTTTTTTTATTCAGGCAATTGACAACGATAACAGTAAGAACAGGTGTACAAGTATCATTGGCATACAGTACAATATTTTCAGCGCCTCACTTTCAACAAAATATAAACATCCATGATAGGGTTTTCTGAGTGACACAGTCCATTTTCCATAGTTATCTGGGACCCTCCGGTGTTACCAGATGAGAATATCGGTGGCTCACCATAAAGAGAGGGAGAGCCTTATTTTTGTTTTCTTTTTGTCAAAATGGACCTATGGTTTACAAACATCACACGTAGACACGAAAGGGCCATTTTTACCAGCATTGATATTAAACCATTGTTTGCTGAAGTGCAGGGTGTTAAATTTACTATCTGGTCAGCGCTGAGCAGGAAAAAGGAGAAGAGGGCGAAGCAAAGGAAAGAAGAGAAAAAAAAATGGGGGGGGGGGGGAGAGGGAGGGGTTCAGACTAGGGGAGGGGAGATAAATGAGGCCGTTCAGTGTCACAGGATACCACTATGTGATATCATAGTGTGCGAAATTGTGGATATATGGATAGAGTTTGCAGCTGAGTTTTACTCAGGACCGTGCCCTCAGATCATAATCTGAAGGTCTTCAGAGCCATGTATGTGGGAGACATATGATTCCATCGACTTGATATATCAAGGTGAAGCCTGCTGGAGCCACACAAGTGTGCGGGTAATATATGAAACAGGCCTATGCTCGGCGAAAGTGGCATTTGAATGATTTTCATGGTACAGTGCTGAATTACCCTTTGCCAGAGGGGGTTGATCTGCGGGCAAGTCCACCAAATATGTAGTGGAGTCCCTAATGCGTCGCATCCTCTCCAGCACTTGGGAGAATTAATTGGTGAAATTTTAAACAGGCGGATAAGCGTCATATGCCATTGTAATAATTTTTTTAGGAACAATTCATATAAGTTGATGCAATGAACAGCTTTTTTGGTTAACTGAATTGCGATCTTCCACAGTTGTGGCTCGTGAGTGAGAGCAAGAGAAGATTCCCAGTGTCTTATTGGTGGGGATTTGTAAAAAAGTGGGGGGTTTAAGATATCTAAATACGAGAGTGAAAGTGATTTTTCAAGGGGAAGAGCTGAATCCCATCTCATCTCCCATTTAGTTTTGGCTCTCAGGGGGCCTTTGTCGAAGCCCCAGGACTTAAGGAAGCTATGTAGCCTCCAGAACTCAAAATGTAAGAGAGGAGACTGGGTAAGCTTCCGAAGCAAGGCTTGGAAAGTAAGCAAGTGGTCACCGTCATAAAGGTCCACGATGTTGGTTATACCAAAATCAGACCAGAGAGTCGGGTGAGTATCAGGTAGCATTAAGTGTGTGGGATGGGGACAGGTTTGGAGCAATAGTGGCCAAATTATGAATCTTATCCCAAAATTTCAAATTAGACGCTACAATGGGATTAAGAAAGAGGGATTGTGATCTAGTATGCTTAGGGAGCCATATCAGATCCCTCAGGGTAAATCCCGATGGAATAGATGCCTGTTCAATTTCAGCCCATCTACTCCGCAGGGCCGAACCCATTGAGTCACCTGTGACAGCCTAGCAGCCTCATGGTAATGAAGTATGTTGGGAGCCGCTGCCCCTCCCGACAATACAGGCTGTTGCAAGGAACTGGTAGCAATTCTGGGAGCCTTGTTACGCCATATGAATCTGTTGCAGTGTTGCTGAAATTTGCGAATTGTAGATCTAGGCATCAGAATGGGCAGGGATCAAAAGAGGTAAGTCAATTTAGGGAGAAGGCTCATTTTAAAAGCTGCTATACGTCCCAACCAAGATAGGGAAGGGACATCCCATGTTCCTGTAGATGTTGCAATGGTAGATAAATAAGGGAGAGAAATTTAGGTCAATCTTGGTTGGGGATATTGTGGGATAGGTAGACACCTAGATGTTTAATGTGTGATGTGGACCACTGGAATTTATACTTATTCTTATGTATGTCAAGAGTGTCTTCCGGAACATTTATGGGCTAAGCTTCTGTTTTTAATACATTAAGTTGGTAATAAGTGGCTAGGGCAAATCTAACCAGCAGGGAGAACAAATGGGGTAGCAAGGTGAGAGGGTCAGAGACAAGTACCGTCAGATCATCTGCAAATAGAGCTATTTTCTGCTCTATATGGTGTATTTCCACACCTCTGATCTGCGAGCAGGAGCAAATGGCCTCGGCCAGCGGTTCCATTATGAGAGTGATAATAAGAGGTGATAGTGGGCACCCTTGCCTCGTGCTGTTAGTTATTAAAAAGGGCTCGGAGCAAAATCCCAGTCCCCTAACTATTGCATAGGAATTAGAGTATAGTGCTGCTATGGAAGTAATAAAAGAAGTCGGAAATCCGAACCTCCACAAAACTTAAAACATATATTCCCAATTCACTTCACGCCTTTTCAGCGTCCAACGACAGGGTGACACAGGGCAGACGAAGTCTATGGGTCTCAAAGTAAATATTCAGAAGCCGTTTTGTGTTGTCAGGTCCTTGAAGTCTTAGAACAAAGCCTACCTGATCGGGGTTAATTAATGAAGGCAGAAGAGAATTAAGGCGCAAGGCTATTATTTTGGCGTAAAGATTGATGTTGAGGTTTAATAACGATATAGGCCTATAGCTCGCGTACACTGTGGGATCCCTCCCGTTTTGGGAGTGCGATAATAATTGCCTGTAAAAATTCAGCCAGGAAAGTGCCTCAAGAGCTCGCTATTGTGAAAAACCGTACTAGAATAGGTATTAGCTGTATTTGGAATTTCTTGTAAAATAAATCCGTAAAGCCATCTGGCCCCGGAGATTTAAACGCTTTGAGAGACTTAATGGCAGTCTTGACTTCCAAAGCTGAAATATGATCTTGCAAGAGGTCCGTCTGGTCCTGGGACACTGAGGGAAGGTGTAGGAGATAAGGCCAATGGCTAGGGAAATGGGGAAAAGAGAAAATGGGAAGAAGAAGAGAAGAGAGAAAAAAAGAAAAGATAAACCGCGTATGTAGCCTCTGAAATAAAATTCAGAGTACTTTAAGAGGGGGGAAGCGGGTGCTGGCAGCCGGGAACTAGCAGTAATCTAGCAAAAGAAGAGGGGGGGGGGGGAGGACCTTTGGGCCACAAAGGAGAGGAGAATTTTTTTTTTATAAATCATACTACAATAAAGTGGTCAGGGGAAGAACATAAACACTTCAAAACACACGAGACAGAGCATACTAAGACATGTCATACAAAACACAACAAGGCATAATAGGTTTGACAAATTATAGGAGTACCACAAATTATGCAAGTGATCACAGTGTATCGTAATAACAGCTTGGAGAAGTAAAATAGTATAAACATCAGGATACAGTTGCACTTTAACACCTTGAATCAGGGTCTACAAATTATAAAAACACTCATGTAACAGGTAAAACCAGTGAATGGAACTCTATATGCGGAGCCCAAAAACTAATAATCTATAACTAAGTGCTGCAAGAGCAAAAATACTATGCATGAACTATGTTAGAACTAGGACAAAATAAACACTATGTAACGGGCTGTGTTATAGAACAAAAAGAGTGTCTGTGCCTTGCTCTCTCCCCTACCTTACTGTCTGCTCTTCCTCCACCCAACCTAAATATAGTTAGAGATATGCACAATGTGGATAATGGTCTGATATCTCATACAGACAAGTGGAGTTGTCAAGACTAATACGCTAGGCCTGTGTATGGAAATTGTAGGGGTGCAGATCTCTACTAAGATGAAAACTCAGCTGCACTCTATCTAAAGATGTCTAGAACACCCGGCAGCTTGGTGGGTATGTAGGGAAGATATAGATGGTATAGGCACGCAGGAGGAACTCAGAGCTATCTCATACCAACATACATTCTCTAAGATAGGAGATACCACCTGTGGGGATCAGAAAGTTAAGGCATTGTAAGTAACAGGTGACAATTTAAAATCTATATCCGGGAATTATTATGCTTCCTCATCTAAAAAGAAGTAAAGGTGTATCTAGGAGCAAATGAAGGCCCTACGCGTTATGTAGGTATGTGGGATTATCAGAAAGGCCATGCCAAGGTAGTACAGTAAGGCATTGGTTAGTTAAGGTAGGGCTACTCACAGGATAGGGTCAAACCTCAGGATAATATATAAATCACTATGGTGAGTAAATGGTGTAAACAGATACAATAGAAAGGCACAGTAGCATAACGCAAATATAGGCAATCCATAACTAAATTCAAAACTAAAGCAAAGAGCATAGGTAAAACACATGAAAAAAAATAAAAATAATATATATATATATATATATATATATATTTATTTACACCGACTCACTTAAACAGTAGAATGGGGAATGGAAAATAACAAAACTCAATTAGTTTGAAGTAGCTTACAGTCCTCACAAAGGGCTAGGATAAAGATAGACATTAACAGACATGTTACCCTTTATACCATCCCTGTTCAGCCGTCTTCCTCTTCCTGAGCTTGGCTTAGAACAACAGAGTTACTGGAGCGTCTTTGTGGAATTGGGTCCCATTGTGGGACCAAGGGGTCCAGTGGACTTTGCAAGGGATCATGTTGTGCCAGCTCAGAGCTCCACAACTTCATGAGATGCTGGCCCTGTTCCAGTGTGGTGACGACATGCTGTTGGTTATTCTTAAGGATTATAAGCCTGGTCGGGTGCCCCCACCTATATTTTATGCTGTGGGCTCTGAGAAATTTTGTAAATTCCCCAATTTCCGTTGTTGAAGAGTGTGGAAGGATAGATCTGCAAATACGTTGATGTTCTTAAATTGGTCAGGCAGGGTAGGCTTGGATAGAGAGGCTCTTACCAACTTTTCTTTATAGGTGTAAGAGTGTCGTCTCACTATAATGTCCCTTGGCTTATCAGAGGCCAAACTTCTGGGGCACAAGGCCCTATGTGCTCTGTCGATAAGACCCTCACTCGAGGTGGAAGGTGGTGCAAAGCAACCAAAGAACTCTGACAGGAAAGTGACCAAGTCACCCGGGGCCACACTCTCTGGGACTCCCCGGAGGTGCAGGTTATTGCGGCAGGAGCGATCCTCAATGTCCGCCATTTTGTTTTCCAGCGTGGTAAGTTGCTCCGCCAAATTTTGGGCAAAAGAGAGAACATTGGCCTTTTCCACAACCATGTCTTCCTGTTTTCTCTCTACGGTATCCAGTCGTTCCAAAGTAGATGTAAGGTCTCGCAGTAAATCGGCTAGCGAGGCAGTAATTTGGGTCTGGAAGGATGAATGGTGCGCCTCAAGTAGAGATTTTAGAGAGTCTAATATGAAGGTAGGGGTCACATTTGTTATAGCAGCATCCCGTAAAGCCCGAAGGGTAGTGGCAACAGTGACAGTGACATGGTCAAACTGTCCTGTGGGTCATCTAGTGCAGATGGTGAAATAGGGTTAAAATGGTCCGCCACTGTTCTTCTGTTCTTTTAGGGCCTGCAGCTGGTTTGGGCTTTCTTTTATTAGGTTGCGCCATGGGGATAGGGTCTAGGACAAGCAGTGAGACAACGTGCTTCAGTAGTAGGTTTGACAGAAGCAGGCCAAACTGAAGAAGTTAGTCAGTGAAACACAATGGGGCTTAATGACCTGTGCCCCCCCCCCTACAGATTGTGCATTTAGCACATCATATTTAAATTGTGAGAATGTACAGCAGAGTTAAGGGCACGTGGGTTATAGGTTTTCCATGTCCCAATATCTTTCACGACCTCTATGGGAATTTGTTAGGCCCAAGATCTAAGTGCCCTGGATATATAAAGCCAATAACACCTTTAAGGAATGGATGTCCAGCTAGGATAGGGCCAGCTTAGTGGGAGATAGCTGCAGAGCGGCAAGCCGACTGGCGGGAATGATTTTGAGAAGGAATAAAAAGTGCGCAGCTAAATGGCCATTCACTCCTTTATGTAATGCAGGACCAAGTTGTAGGCCCCTAGTGTGACTGCAATATTTAAGAATAGAGGGGGGTATAAGAGCTGAATGTCTTTCCTCCTTTCAGTGACTGAGGTGTATCGGTATTCCCCCCGTGTGTAGTCTGATAGTAGTTATAGATAAGTTCCGTAGATTTTGTCTGTATAGTGAGAGGCCTAAGAGGTGGGAGCTATGTTAGGGCAGGTTAATGAAATGTCTCTATGGACCTGGAATGGAGGGGGCCTGCGTGCTTTAGGAGGTGATGTGGGTACCTTTGTGCAGGATCTCTTGGTAATTAAGCGGTCGTCTAGATGTTTTTTAGGCCTCAGTAGTTTATGTAGCTGTGCGTGGTGCCGGATCTGTCTGCTGCTGTAGCCGTTATTGATGAGGTGTCTCTCCGGATTCTCCATTCCGCTCCAAGCGCTTGTCTCTGCTCCGGGTCAATAACTGTAGCCGGCAAGTCAGCTGTAAAAAGTCCGGCCTCAGCGGCAAGCCGCCCGATTTCCGAGGCCCGCTCTGTCTTCTGCCTTTCCCTTTTATTGAAACCTCTCCTTTTCCCCCTTGTTTTGCAGGTAAAATACACAGGTACTGATGTTAAAAAATGGCAAATAGATGGCGCTGGTCTGTACAGTGATGTTTCTCTATATGGTGAAGAGAAAAAGGGCTTGAGGTGTGTGTAGGATCCAATTAATATAAGTGCAGTATACTCACTCCATAAGTAGTGGGAGTTCAGCTGTGATGTAATGTGTCTCCAGAGTGATGTAGTTCCCCAGAATAGTTTCAGAAACTCTCAAGAACCTGTTAATAGGTCTGCAAGCAAATGAAGACTCAAAATGACCAAAGGTGTCCAGTAAATCAAGAAAAAACAAAATAGTAACTTACTCCATAAATAGGAGAATCCGGCTTGTCTCAGCAAAGAAGAATATCAACAGTCTTCCAACTTTGATAAAAAGATATTTATTTAAGCTCAACGTGTTTCAACTTTTAGCAAGTGTTTCTCAAGAGCAATATAAAATCAATAAAAGCAAGTAGCTGTATACAGTAGCTTCATATACAGCTACTTGCTTTTATTGCTTTTATTGATTTTATATTGCTCTTGAGAAAGACTTGCTAAAAGTTGAAACGCGTTGAGCTTAAATAAATATCTTTTTATCAAAGTTGGAAGACTGTTGATATTCTTCTTTGCTGAGACAAGCCGGATTCTCCTATTTATGGAGTAAGTTACTATTTTGTTTTTTCTTGATTTACTGGACACCTTTGGTCATTTTGAGTCTTCATTTGCTTGCAGACCTATTAACAGGTTCTTGAGAGTTTCTTAAACTATTCTGGGGAACTACATCACTCTGGAGACACATTACATCACAGCTGAACTCCCACTACTTATGGAGTGAGTATACTGCACTTATATTAATTGGATCCTACACACACCTCAAGCCCTTTTTCTCTTCACCATATAGAGAAACATCACTGTACAGACCAGCGCCATCTATTTGCCATTTTTCCACTTGTATAAAACAGTCACATAGGAGAGACTGTAAGAAGGCTGCGGTCTTATCTAAAAGGAGAGTATTAGTTCTTGTTGTTACATTTAAGTGTTATTTTCCATCTAGCACTGTATATTGTATCTTTTTGTATCTAAACTGATGTTAAAAAGCCTTCTTCTACTATATGAAGCTATTCCCAGTTGTTTATTAGCTCAAAATAAAGTATTTTAAGCTGTTATAGACAGAGCTGATCTAAAGTACGTCTTGTCAGCTCGGCTATCAGCTCCACCCCCCTCCTCCATGGAATCTTAACCTGGTTTTAAGTGTTTTGCAGTCTCCTCCTTTTGAATCTATGCATAAGGTGGATATTAAACTGCTTTCTTAGAAGGTTATATTCCTTTTGGCCACCTTTTCTGTTAGAAGAGTTTCTGAGTTATCTGCTCTCTCGTGATTGGCCTTATCTTATTTTTCATCAGGATAAGGCAGTTTTATGGACTACTTTTGACTTCAGACAACTTTAGCAGAGATATTGTTGTCCCTTCTTTATGTCCTTATCCTAAGAATGCTTCAGAGAGATTTTTTGCATAATCTAGATGTTGTTAGGGCATATTACATTGATGCTACTAAGAATTTTAGACAAACGTCTAGTTTGTTCATTCACTTTTGTGTTTCTAGAAAAGGGCAGAAAGTTTCCGCTGTTTCGTTGGCTACTTGGTTGAAACTTTTAAATCACAGGGCTTACTTGGAGGCGGGTAAACCTCCACCACAACAAATTACTGCTGATTCTACTAGGTCAGTTGCCATTTCTTGAAGCTTCAGTTGACCAGATTTGCAAAGAGCTACTTGGTCTTCTTTGCATAATTGTACAAAAGTATACAATTTTGATGTTTTTGCTTCTCCTAAGGCAGTCTTTGGTAGGAAGGTCCTCGGGTAGTTGTGTCAGCTTGATTTTTTTTTTCTTGGCTGATTGATTGATTTGAATATATTTTTAAATCCCTCCCTGTTATTACTCGTGGACTCCACGGCTTGGGTATTAGTTCCCTGGAGTACCGGATGATGGACCCTCACCACCTGTATGAGAAAACATAATTTATGCTTAGCTGATAAATTAAATTCTTTCATGGTGGTGAGAGTCTCCGATACTCCACCCTTTGTTTTAGTATATCTTTAAAAACATATTTTTTCCCTGCTCCTGTTGTAGCTCCTATTCCCTTTTCTTACCTCGCTATGCTTGGTTATACGTTAGACTGAGGTATGTGTGAGGTGGGATGGGTTTTATAGGACTCTTGGGGTTTGGGCATCTTTGCCGCCTCCTAGTGGTAAGGAAGAGTAATTACCAGGAGTAATGGATTGTGGACTCTCACCACCATTAAATAAATCATATAAGCATAAATTATGTTTTTTGTTTCATGATTCAGATAGAGCATGGGATTTTAAGCAACTTTCTAATTTACTTCTATTATCAAATTTTCTTCATTCTCTTGGTGTCTTTTATTGAGAATCTGGAACGTGCACGTCTCTAGAGCACTATATTGCAGCTGTTTTGCAAGAATGTTATCTATTTGCAAGAGCACTAGATGGTAGCACTATTTCCTGCCAGGTAGTGCTCCAGACACCTACCTAGGTATCTCTTTAACCAAGAATACCATGTGAACGAAGCAAATTTGGTCATAGAAGTAAATTGGAAACTTTTTTTTATAAAATTGTATGCTCTGTCTGAATCACAAAATAATTTGTTTGGGTTTCATATCCCTTTAAAATGTTGTTGTCTATCCATTCTATCTTGATAAAGGGACAGTAAACACCTTGATCATTTAAAATGTTTAGCTATTCGTAGTAAAACAACTTTGCAATATACTTTAATAATACTTTCATTATTGTTTCTGCCCACATTTTCATGTAATTCAGCTCCTGGCTTTTCTTATTCTCAGAACTGAAAAAGCACATTGTAGCCATCTCAAGGCTAACCCTGAAACATATTTCCCTGATTGTCTTGAACAGATAAGAACTCTATACTAACAGTATGACCACAGCAAGCCTTGTCTGCTGCATACAGATTGGCTCCTCCAAATGAGGCAAGTGGTGGTTGGAGTTCGACTATTTAAAAACACTATGCAGCAAACACGATATTTGTTTAAAAAAAATGAGATAGAATAGACCTGTTATTTTTGTAGCAAGACAACAGAAATGTCATGTAATTACCCCTTAAATGTTCCGGTTTCCTCGCCGGAAAGAGGAGTTAAGAGGCATCGGTCTTATCAATGTCTGGCAGAGGATAAATCGGCCCCAAGGTGTTCACTGTCCCTTCAAATGCCTTTTTCAAAATGGTATAGATCAAAACTGATTATTATAAGATTTCAAATGTCAGAATTAAAATTGCACCAATCTAAATAACAGATAAAGGCAATCATCATTTATCATATCCCTAAGCATTATTTTGACCAGCACTAACCTTCTGCCATGATGGTTCAATGGTAACATTTTGTTTTTTTCCTTTTTTCTGTAGTGTTGTTTTGATGTAAATAATTCCATTTCCCTTCAAAAGTTCTAAAATAAGCACTTCGCAATAAATACTGTAAGAAATATATAATATATTATATTACATTAGAGGACTGCACTGAACTCTTGGTGATGTTTTAGATTCTCTCCTGAAGCTGCCTCCAAGCGAGGGCTCAGTACAGCAGAAATGAACGCAGTGGAGGCCATTCATCGAGCAGTAGAATTTAATCCTCACGTTCCAAAGGTAGGAAAGAGGTCACCATAAAATAATTATATTACATGTTGTTGTTTTTTTAACTATATACAGCATATTGCCTGACAAAACTGAGTAAAAGTTAAAGGGACTTAGACTGTAGCTGGAATGTGTTAAAATATTTTTTGGAAGTCAGTTTTTAAAACTTACTATTACAGATAAGCAGTTTTCTATAAACTATGAATTATTCTCAGATTTGTTCTCACTATACTAGAATTTTCTAGAAACGAACATGCATATCTAGCAATAATTTCCAGCATCTTATAACAACTTGTACATTTGAAATTGGAGTGTACCGAGTACTGTTTGTTGGGATTTTGGCAAGTTGTTGGGCTCTCCTGGCTAACTTCATCACTGCAGCTAAGAATTTCTTAAAGAGACAGTCTACACCAAAATTGTTATTTGTTTAAAAAGATAGATAATGCCTTTACTACACATTCCCCAGCTTTGCTAAACCAACATTTTTAAACTTTTTAAACAATAATGTTTTATCAAATTATCCATTGGTCTAATTGTCATTTATTTATATAATGTCTAAGCAGACATCTCAACCTGCAAAAACTCATTTCAGGGAGTTGGCTTCACCAGCTACTACGCACCCCCCCCCCCCAAAAAAAAAGAAGTGGTTTATTGTCCCTTTAAATTGTTACCTGACCAAATTTTATATATATATATATATATATATATATATATATATATATATAAATAATGTTTTTATTTTTTTATATAATATATGTATATTTTATATATATATAATGTTATCCACACGTTGTACAGCTCATGGCAAAGAACGTTTTTTAGATTACCTTTCTCTCACTATTACAAGACACCCTCCCCTCTGTTACAGGCATAGGTTACTCCACGGCCACCTGACCTCTTAACAGCCATTCACTTACTTCAGTCCTCTGTGTTATGATCTGACTACTGGGTGGTTACCAGCATTTACACTGGAACACAGATGAACGCAAATGAAGCAGCCAGCAGTTATTCAGCCAATCACAAAACTGCTGAACTGAAAAGGACCAACAAGCGATTGCACAGACCGAAACAAACCAGTTACAAACCAGAGCGTGCATAACGGTTTGTTTTGTGTGATGTCATCACATTAAAAAAAACGGTATGCACGCTCTGATACTAGATGAAGAAATGACCATATTTCTATTGCCGTTAGTTGCCGTAGGTTGAACTTCCGGGATAGTCCAATTGATTTGCGGGCGTCAGGGAGCAGCTATTTCAATGCAGTAGACTCCTGGAGCTTCCAGGAGACTTGGGATGTCTGTCTAAGTATGTCACTACTCTGGTCGCTTATTCTGTACCTCATGTAATCCAACATGACACTCCAATTTTATTTCACTACAGTGGCATTGAAAAAAACTAATGTCTTTTAAATCATGTTCCATGAGTAGTTTTAATCTTGAAAAGTTTGAATTAATTTAAGAACCAATATACTTGTTTGAGCATTGTAGATTTCCAGCTGTTTGTAGGGGATGGATTTGGATGTTTTTAAAGTTAGGCAAGATCAAGCCTTAAAGAGATATGAACCCCACATTTTTTTCTTTCTTTCATGATTCAGATAGAGCATGCAATTTTTAAACAACTTTCTAACTAACTTTTATTTTCAATTTCATCGTTCTCTTAGTATCTTTTGTTGAAAAGTAGGGACATATGCTTAAAAGCCGGTCCATTTCTGGAGCACTATATGGCAGCAGTTTTTCAAGAATGTTATCCATTTGCAAGAACACTGGATGGTAGCCCTATTTCCTGCCATTTAGTGCTCCAGATGCCTACCTAGGTATCTCTTCAACACAGAATATCATGGGAACAAAGCAAATATGATAATAGAAGCAAACTAAACTGGAAACTTTTTAAAATGGTTTGCTCTGTGTGATTTATAAGATAACATTTTTGGGTTTAATATCCCTTTAAAGAACCATTAAAGGACCAGTCAACACAGTAGATTTGCAAAATCAACAAATGCAAGATAACAAGACAATGCAATAGCACTTAGTTTGAACTTCACATGAGTAGTAGATTTTTTTTCTGACAATTTTCAAAAATTTTCCACTCCCCCTGTACCATGTGACAGCCATCAGCTAATCACAAATGCATACACGTACCATGTGACAGCTATCAGCCATTCACAAATGCATACACACTTATTCTTGCACATGCTAAGTAGGAGCTGGTGACTCAAAAAGTTTAAATATAAAAAGACTGTGCACATTTAGTTAATGGAAGTAAATTGGAAAGTTGTTTAAAATGGCATGCTGTATCTGAATCATGACAGTTTAATTTTTATTGAGTGTCCCTTTAAATACAGAATGTGTACATGTCATCTGGCAAAGGTATAGCACATAAGAAAAACATAACCAAACTCAATCAGCCATCTCTATTTAATTGATGAATAAAAAAAAATAACAAAGAACATAATTGTCCAATATAAATGTGGACACCATTCCACAGGATACAGATAGATAACAGATTTGATGTACTGTATATCCCACTTACTACAAATACATAACAGCTGGAATCATAAACAATAGTTCTACTAAAATCTTTGACTTTTGTCTCACCACCAACATGTGTCTCTTTTAGACTTGTCTTTTTAAGCTCATACATTGCTCAAATTGTCAGCTTCAGGTTAATTCAAACATGATCGGGCCCAATTCTCTACAGCTCTCTAGTCTGACAAGATTATGTAAGATACCTCTTCAGTATAACACTGCCCCTTAATTTTATAATTAAATGTACATAATAAAAAGACTATGCATTTTGATAATGCAAGTAAATTCGAAATTATCTTAAAATTGCGTACTCTCTCTCCATTCAAGTTTTCTCTCTTTTTTTTTTTTTTTTTTTTTTTTTTTTAGTATTCCTTTCCGTTTGTCCAGAAAAATGACAACAACATAACAATAGCACCCTGATATATTTTATTAACCATTCAATTCTTCAGTTAAATGCTTTCAATCTATGAGTAATCTATAGACCAAAAGACAAATAGGCCAGCATAATTTGTAGGCCATACATTGTACTTCCCTCATGTCAGACATCAAAAAGATCTGTCCCTTCTATGTTTGCTAAAAATAACGTCTCAGATATCAAGGCAGCAGTGACAGCGGGTTTCAAGCTTATCTCTCTAGTCCAAATGATTATTTCTGTCCAGACTTGTTGTGCAATGTATATTTTTGGATGTGGACAAAGAGGTTGGTCTACAATCATTTTGTTAAGGTAAATATTACTATTGTAAATATTTCACCTCTGAAAAACGCTTTGGATAGGTAGTCCTCAGAACAAAAGTGCTTGATTTTGAAGCCAGACTAATTTTAAGATAGACATTTAGATAATTGAAGCCCTATTTTATTTATTAAGATTCAGTGATAATATTACAATTGTTATGAGTTTTGGACTCATGAATTAAAGAATAAATTGTCAACCTACATTGTACAGGCATCTCCTCTAATTCATTTAAAGTGACACTGTAAATTTGTTGTCTTTAAGGCGTTGCAATGACGTGTTATACCAACTATGGAGTATTACATAGATTGCAAATTGTTCTTTTGGGTTTATATTTGTATTTTAGAAAGATGGTTTTGCTCAGTGAAACCACAACTCATTGGTCTCAGTTACATGTCCATTCAAATAGATTAAGCCTACACTAAGAGCAGACCTGATCTCTCAGTACATACAAAGGCCAATAGGTACTAAGGCACTGAAATTTACATGGGAGATGGTTTTTAATGAGCAAGACATATTTCTAGAATGAGCAACATAAATTTAAAGGGATACTAAACCCAATTTTTTTCTTAAATGATTCAGATAGAGCATGCAATTTTAAGCAACTTTCTAATTTACTCCTATTATCAATTTTCGGAGCCAGACCATTTTTGGTTCAGAACCTGGGTTATGCCTGCTTATTGGTGGCTAAATGTAGCCACCAATAAACAAGCACTATCCAGGGTGCTGAACCTAAAATGGACGGGCTCCAAAGCTTTACATTCCAGCTTTTTAAATAAAGATACTAAGAGAATGAAGAAAAATTGATTAAAGGAATAAATTAAAAAGTTGCTTAAAATTGCGTGCTCTATCTGAATCATGAAAGAAAAAAAATTGGGTTTAGTATCCCTTTAATGCACTCCAGGTGGTATGTCAAGTAATTGGGAACACATTAAAGGGAAAAATACAGTACAATGCCACTTTAAGATCATTTTAATAAGTCTAAAAAGGTAATTTGCTAAGAAAACAATATACACGAGGGGCTTCTTTACAGGACATTCCCCCTTTGCTCTGTTTAAAAGAGGCCATTTTCTTATACCAGTTGGAGTAGGTTTGTAGGTATCATTGCATATATGAGAGACATGGAGGAGTATGTCTTTTTTTTTTGTAGAATTTAGGCTGCATTCTACAACAAGATTTGAGAACCATGAGCTTTCTGTGGGCTCACAAAACAAAAGTCTATTTGGAAAGTACTGTAATCACTACTGCATTTTAATTCCATTGAATAGTGAGTTGAATTTTAGGTGAATGTAAAATGTGGTGAGTGAAACTTCTGCTATTTCACCCCCATCTTTTTTTTCTTTTCCCTCTTGGGCTTTCTCTGTATATACATAAAGGGCCAGATTACAAGTGGAGCGCTAATTAACGCTCCCGCTTAAGTGATAATTGCACTAGAAGTAAGCTTTTTGTGCTCGTCAAGTTGCGTTCGTATTATGAGTTGAAAGTAAACTGTTTTCGCTTGTGCGCTAACCCGATGGTTAGAATATCGGGTGCGCTTTCAGGTATTATCCCATAGAAGTCAATGGGGAAAAAAAGTGTGGGGGGGAAATCTACCCCACTCTTGCGCTAACCCGACATGAAAATATGAATATTTCTCATTCCATAACATAACTGAATATGTTCTATTTATTGAAACATACATATTTCTACATATCCAGGAGAAAACAAGTAAAAGGTACTTGCGAAAGAGTGTATCTAGAAGCACTCACAACACTACTACTAAAATTCAAAGTCATTTCTACTTGCAGACACAAGGAACTGCAATGGGCACTGCATGTGCCCCTACATTCGCAAACCTATTTCTAGGATGGTGGGAAAGACAAATAGTTTTCTCAGATGTGCACTCTTTGGAAATTGAACAAATACCATTATGGATTTGATATATAGATGACATCCTTTTCCTGTGGTAAGGCACCAGAGAAGATTTAGAAGTATTCTTATCAAAATTGAATGATAACACATTGAGCATCAAATTTACATATACTATGAGTCGTACCCAAATCAATTTCCTAGACCTTTCCATATTAAAAGATCAAGATGGAAGGATCCAAACTAATCTATATAGGAAAGAGACCGCAACGAACAGCTTACTACATCGAAGTAGTGCACATGCCCCTGGCACTATGAATTCTTTATCCGTAGGCGAATTCTTAAAATTGCATAGAAATTGCAGTGATATAAACCACTTTAAACAACAAGCCCATGACCTGGAGAGTAGATTGCAAGACGGGGGTTACAGTAAAAGAGGTATTAAAAAAGCAAAATCCAGAGCTTGCAATACTGACAGATCTCTTCTTTTACAAAAGAAAACCAAAGAAAGCGATAATCGGACTCGCCTAATCTTGACATACAACCCCCAGATACACTTAATAATAGAAATAATTAATAAACACTGGGACATACTAAAGATGGATTTAGATCTACAAACAATTGTGGGTGACAGAGTTGAAATAGGATACAGAAGAACTAGAAACATTAAGAGCATGATTTCCAGCAGCCATTTTTATCCAGGTAAAACCAAGACCTCTATATCATCTGGCTCCTTCCCATGCGGTACATGCTCAATGTGTAATCACATCAAGAAAACTGACAACAGTCAAGAAAGATTTGGGCAGAAACACAAAATAAACAAATATATCAGCTGCTCTTCCAAGGGTGTGATTTACGCACTATTCTGTAAATGTCCAAAAATCGATGTTGGCATGACTAGTAGAAAATTGAGAACTAGACTCCAAGAACACATCAGAAATATAAAAAAATCCTCCAAAGACCTAGAAGATGGGAAAAAAAACTCACTTCGGTAGCATCCCACTTTTAATGTTTCATGAATCTAATTTCAGAGATTAAAAAGGGAACAGGCACTACTCAGAGCTGAGTGCAAATGTATATATTTGCTAAACTCAGTTCATCCCAAGGGACTTAACGAACAGAACAATTATTTCTGTTTCCTATAGAAATAGTTTGATGTCCCTTTGCACCTGTTTCCTCTCAATTTTGAGTATAATAGTATTACAGGAAATATTGATGTCGCAATAAGCCACAATCTTATCCTCTTAAAGGAGAAGCTCACCACTAATTCACGTTTGTCACTTAGTAATTTTAGTGATGCGCACATTATTTATTTCAGTATTTTTTACTAACACTTATTTCACTGTGTATTCCTAATATCACTGAGGGATTTGTCCCTTTATTTATTGTCCTTTATGATTAATTTTCATATATGTCACTTTCACCATTTCTTTGTAGCAAATTTATATGGATTTGCCAGCATAAGTGTAACTTCTTACTTAGCAGCACATACCGACGCTGGAACTATTCTATCACAAGTATTTCACTGCAAGGATATCAAATTTATCCTTTTTCCAAAATTCACACACAGGAAACCTTTAATTCTTGTCAGCACGTTCAGCAGAGTCTATATCATTTTAGAGCACTATGTTATCAACACACGCACATTTTCATATAGTACATATATGTATATTTTTCCCTGTTTAGTTTCGCTTCTCTTCTAATACATCAGTGGCGGTTACGATGTGGAATCTTTTACTTCATTTAGTCATGACAATTATATGCTAGAATGATTGACGTTTAACATCTTGTAATAAATTTCTGTAATAAGATCATGGCATGTACTTTTTTACCCATTTGAGGTATATCCTTTGATGATGCAATTTGCTTCCCCACAACTC
This sequence comes from Bombina bombina, assembly GCF_027579735.1. Taxonomy (NCBI): domain Eukaryota; kingdom Metazoa; phylum Chordata; class Amphibia; order Anura; family Bombinatoridae; genus Bombina; species Bombina bombina. The sequence goes on along the minus strand of NC_069501.1, from coordinate 430,573,122 downwards.
CCCCTGTTCTGACCTATCTATGATCAGATAACAATGTCTGTCATATCACCTTCAGCCTATAAAATGTAAGAAGATATGTGGCGCCCCCACCATTGAAAAAGCCTCAGGGCGAAACATGTTAGGAATGTTGGAACTCTGACTTTTCATTTTTAATTAGCAATTCAGACAGTCCTATCTCGATGCCTTACTTTAATGTGTGATATCATAACCACTATTCTGACATATAGCTGGTAATTGCAAGTGAAACTTTAGCCAAATAGTGGCTTGCCCAGACGTGACGATTAATGGTGCCTCTGTTACATTGCACAATGAGATTTAACTTGCTGCCTAATGACTAGTCCGTGTGATGTGACGTCAATATTAACTCCTAGAATAGCAGCGGTTCTGTTGACTGTGATGTGGGCACTACTAGTAAGCGCTCCCCTCCAATAATAGCGTTCTCATTTGGGAGTTTATTTTGGCTGCAAATTGTGCCCCGAGAATATTAGTTAATTGTGTCAATTTAACAGCACTCATATTGGCAGTAAAAGTGCACCCCAAATACATATTAAGACTAGCACTTATATAACAGAGCATTTCCCCTGTAAGCGTTACAACAGCATTTCTGTGCACATTGAAATACTTATCACTGCTTACCTTTCATAGATGCTTACCTTTCATAGGGCACTCTCACCCGTTATTTAACAACAATAGTGTATTAGTAAATTAATAATACCTGTGACATACCTAGGAGTAGTGGGCATATAAGCCAAGTTACACCCAAGTACTCTATCTTTGATATTGTCTAGTCAATCTGGCCGCAAAATGTGCGCCGTAATTATAAGTCAAACTTTTATTTAATTTGGGGTATTTAACCTGGGTAGTGGAACGTACGCTGAAACAATATACTCGCTTAGAATTTGTTATTGCAGCAATGCTATCTATACTAAAATAACCAACGCTGGGTGCCTTAGCAGCTATTGTGTATTTTTTATTAAACCACCAGAAGTGCATTAGTAAGCCAATATTAGCAGTGGATCTCGCTCCTAAAGTGGGCACTCAAGCAGATTTACATCCCAATAGTCCATTTAAATACCTTTCTACTCGAGGCGGGGGATCTTTGGTACTTCCAGTGCGCTTGTTACATTTAGAATTTCCAGTATATATTTCACCAATCTCAGCTGCCAAATGGGCGCTGAGATTACAATCAAATCTTTAATTTGGGCATTTAACTTGGATTGCCCCAGTGTACTTTAATTGCACACGTTGAGACCATTTCTATTATAATAGCGTACTTACCTATTCTATAACCTCAGCCACTATAATACTGTCCCTTCTCACCTGGAAACTATAACATATGTGCTGGCTCGTATGTCATGAATTAAAGATATTATGAAATTCAATACCAGCAGTATGTTTCTGTAGTTGGGGCTGAGAAACACATTATAATAGTGGTGCCTCTATTACCTGGGAGATACATAATAATTTTCTGTTGCGATCTCATAGAACATTTGTGACTCACACCAGTTGTCGGGCCAACCAGGGGTTTCATGTATCTTAGTTACATAATTCCAGCGGTATTAATTCCATAGTGGTCCATTGACTATATTATTAGGCACATTTCTGACTGTTTTGTGGTTTTAATAATAATTTTTTATTTATTTTTTGTGTATAATAAAAGTTATGTTTTAATCTTTTTTTTCTCCTTTTGGGGGCCCAGTGTCCTATTCCTCGATCCACTTTGAATTTTAGTAGTAGTGTTGTGAGTGCTTCTAGATGCACTCTCTCGCAAGTACCTTTTACTTGTTTTCTCCTGAATCTATTTTTGTGTTCAGCACCCCTTCCCCCCCTGAGTATCTCTAAATAAATAAATAAATATATATATACATTATGAGATAAATCACCAATAAATTAGGGAAAACACGAGTAGTGCCATCAGGTATATTTTTTTATCAGTAGGATATTTCTACATATATCTGATGGTATTTTTGTACAATATATATTTATACCTATACTGTGTGTGTGTATATATATATATATATATATATATATATATATATATATATATAATTTCAAAATGCATAGAACATATTCTGATGTTTGTAGAACATTGGAATGTGAAATATTTACAGTAAATATACACTATAATAATTCAATATGAATATTGCATAAATATCTTTTTACATGTTTTCATCTACTTAACTGCAAAGAGCTCCAATGCACTGATGTATATGTATACATTTGTATGTATGTGTTTATATGTGTATATGTGTCTGTAAACATATGTATATACATACATATTTAGACATGTACAGTCATGTGAAAAAGAAAGTACACCCTCTTTGAATTTTATAGTTTACTGTATAAGGACATATCAGGTCTTAAAATTCAGTAAATACAACCTCTGATGAACAACAGACAACATGATTTATTTAACAAAAATAAAGTCAAAATGGAGAAGCCATGTGTGAAAAACTAAGTACACCCTTATGGCTTCCATAGGAATTAAAGGGTCATGAAACCCAAAATTTTTCTTTCGTGATTTAAAAAGAGCATGCAATTTTTAAACAACTTTCTAATTTACTTCTATTATCTAATTGGTTTTATTCTCTTGATATTCTTTGCTGAAAAGCATATCTAGATAGACTCAGTAGCTGCTGATCATTCTACAGTGAGAAAGGGTATTCACAGATGAAAACATTCAAGAAAGTTGCCAATCTTCCCAGGAGTGGACGTCCCAGCAAATTTACCCCAAGGTCAAACTGTACAATGTTCAGAGAAATTGCAAAAAAAAAACAAGAATTACATCTCAGCCTCTACAGGCCTCAGTTAGCATGTTAAATGTTAAAGTTCACGACAGTAGAATTAGAAAAAGACTGAACAAGTATGGTTTGTATGGAAGGGTTGCAAGGAGAAAGCCTCTTCTCTCTAAAAAGAACATGGCAGCACGACTTAGGTTTGCAAAGTTGCATCTGAACAAACCACAGGACGTCTGGAACAATGTCCTTTGGACAGACCAGACCAAAGTGGAGATGTTTGGCCATAATGCACAGCATCACGTTTGGCGAAAACCTAGCACAGAATATCAGCACAAACACCTCATACCAACTATCAAGCACGGTGGTGGAGTGGTGAAGATTTGGGCTTGTTTTGCAGCCACAGGACCTGGGCACCTTGCAGTCATGGAGTCGTCCATAAACTCCTCTGTTTACCAAAGTATTCTAGAGTCAAATGTGAGGTCATCTGTCCGACAGCTAAAGCTTGCCTGAAATTGGGTCATGCAACAGGACAATGATCCCTAGCACACCAGCAAATCTACAACAGAATGGCTGAAAAAGAAAAGAATCAAGGTGTTGCAATGGCCCAGTCAAAGTCCAGACCTCAACCCGATTGAAATGATGTGGCAGGACCTTTTAGAGAGCTGTGCATAAACGAATGCCCACAAATCTTAATGAACTGAAGCAACATTATAAAGAAGAGTGGGCCAAAATTCCTCCACAACGATGTGAAAGACAGAAAATAATTACTTTAAGTTATTGCTGCTAAAGATGGTTCTACAAGCTATTGAATCATAAGGTGTACTTAGTTTTTCACATATGGCTTCTCCATTTTGGCTTTATTTTTGTTAAATAAATCATAACACAGTGTAATATGTCATGTGTTGTTGTTCATCTGAGGTTGTATTTACCTAATTTTAAGACCAGATGATTGTTATTATGTCCTGATACGTAAAACCATAGGATTCAAAGAGGGTTACTTTCTTTTTCACATGACTGTATATGTATTCATCTCTATGTTAAAGCCCTTTGCCTTCCTTTTTTCCCCTAACACCTGCAACCTCATATCTTTGAGCCCTGCAATATTTTTTTGAATATTTTTATTAGAGGATGTTATGAGTGTAAGTGTACTTTGTAATGTATTTTTTTATGTGTTTTGTGACACTTTTTAGTTAAAGGGACATGCACATTCCAAAAAACTTTCATTTTTCAAAAAGGGCATGTCATTTTAAACAACTTTCCAATTTACTTTTATCACCAATTTTGCTTAGTTCTCTTGGTATTCTTAGTTGAAAGCTAAACCTAGGAAGGCTCATATGATAATTTCTAAGCCCTTGAAGGCACGTTTTTTTATTTGCTTTTTACAACATGGGAGAGCTAGTTCATGTAAACCATATAGGTAACATTGGGATCACGCTCATGGATTGTTGCAGACACTGCACTAATTGGCTAAAATGAAAGGCAATAGATAACAAATAAAATGTCATGTGATCAGGGGCTGTCAGAAGATGCTTAGATACTAGGTAATCACAGAGTTAAAAAGTATATTAATATAACAGTGTTGGTTATGCAAAACTTGGGAATAACTAATAAAGGGATTATCTATCTTTTAAAACAACGAAAATTCTGGTGTTGACTGTCCCTTTAACCAGAGCTCTGAGGACGAGGTAATCATTCTAGCGTGAATGTCAATTTGTAATACGAGTGGTAAGCCAACAAGCGCAAACACCCGAGATAAACCCCTTATCGCTCGCTTGCAAACATTTGCGATCCACTCGTAACCTGGCCCAAAATGTGCACAGAATGGTTGTCGAACACATCTCGGTGTATTCTTTCTCTGATTAATAAATATGTGACTTGACAGGTAGAGCCTATATCATTGTAACTGTTCTCCAATATTCTTTCTATCTTCTGGTTTTTATACGTTTTTTTTTAACTGCTCACTGCATAATGATTTAACACTGGCGACAAGGCTTCTCGCACATCATTGTTCTTTAGTGTGGTAAATCCAGCCAATGGGTTAACCTGACATCTCACAGCAAGAAAATAAATAAGAAACTGGGATAAAAGTCTGGGAGTGTTTCTTTGTGATAGTAAAGGGACTATAAAATGGGTTCCAACTGTGATGTATTTCCAATGACTTGTTATACCAGCAGAAGAGTATAAAATGTATGATAAATAGCCCATTTAGGTTTATGTTTGGAAACAGCTAGTTTTGTTAATTGACTCAGCAACACATTAAAATGGGGTGAGCTTGCAGGCAAATCAGACCTCCTTATCATATAACCTTCTATACTCACAAATTTTGCCTTATCTCTGTCTGTATACAATAGTCCAATACTTAGGTCCTGATGATCTAAACCTCTCCTCTCTGGCAATATGGTCTAATATTTCTCATCAGTACCGCAAGGTCCCTCAAAGACTTTTAAAAAACATAATTTATGCTTACCTGATAAATGTATTTCTCTTGTAGTGTATCCAGTCCACGGATCATCCATTACTTGTGGGATATTCTCCTTCCCAACAGGAAGTTGCAAGAGGATCACCCACAGCAGAGCTGCTATATAGCTCCTCCCCTCACTGCCATATCCAGTCATTCGACCGAAACAAGACGAGAAAGGAGAAACCATAGGGTGCAGTGGTGACTGTAGTTTAATTAAAATTTAGACCTGCCTTAAAAGGACAGGGCGGGCCGTGGACTGGATACACTACAAGAGAAATAAATTTATCAGGTAAGCATAAATTATGTTTTCTCTTGTTAAGTGTATCCAGTCCACGGATCATCCATTACTTGTGGGATACCAATACCAAAGCTAAAGTACACGGATGATGGGAGGGACAAGGCAGGAACATAAACGGAAGTAACCACTGCCTGTAGAACTTTCTCCCAAAAACAGCCCCCGAAGAAGCAAAAGTGTCAAATTTGTAAAATTTTGAAAAGGTATGAAGCGAAGACCAAGTCGCAGCCTTGCAAATCTGTTCAACAGAGGCCTCATTTTTAAAGGCCCAGGTGGAAGCCACAGCTCTAGTAGAATGAGCTGTAATCCTTTCAGGGGGCTGCTGTCCAGCAGTCTCATAGGCTAAGCGTATTATGCTCCGAAGCCAAAAGGAGAGAGAGGTTGCCGAAGCTTTTTGACCTCTCCTCTGTCCAGAGTAAACGACAAACAGGGCAGATGTTTGACGAAAATCTTTAGTAGCCTGTAAGTAAAACTTCAAGGCACGGACTACGTCCAGATTATGCAAAAGACGTTCCTTCTTTGAAGAAGGATTAGGACACAATGATGGAACAACAATCTCTTGATTGATATTCCTGTTAGAAACCACCTTAGGTAAAAACCCAGGTTTGGTACACAGAACTACTTTGTCTGAATGAAAAATCAGATAAGGAGAATCACAATGTTAGGCAGATAACTCAGAGACTCTTCGAGCCGAGGAAATAGCCATCAAAAACAGAACTTTCCAAGATAAAAGTTTAATATCAATGGAATGAAGGGGTTCAAACAGAACTCCCTGAAGAACTTTAAGAACCAAGTTTAAGCTCCACGGGGGAGCAACAGTTTTAAACACAGGCTTAATCCTAACCAAAGCCTGACAAAATGCCTGGACGTCTGGAACTTCTGCCAGACGCTTGTGAAAAAGAATAGACAGAGCAGAGATCTGTCCTTTTAAAGAACTAGCTGATAAGCCTTTGTCCAAACCCTCTTGGAGAAAGGACAATATCCTAGGAATCCTAACCTTACTCCATGAGTAACTCTTGGATTCACACCAATAAAGATATTTACGCCAAATCTTATGGTAGATTTTCCTGGTGACAGGCTTCCGAGTCTGTATTAAGGTATCAATGACTGACTCGGAGAAGCCACGCCTTGATAGAATCAAGCGTTCAATCTCCATGCAGTCAGTCTCAGAAAAATTAGGTTTAGATGATTGAAAAGACCTTGTATTAGAAGGTCCTGCCTCAGAGGCAGAGTCCATGGTGGAAGAGATGACATGTCCACTAGGTCTGCATACCAGGTCCTGCGTGGCCACGCAGGCGCTATCAGAATCACTGATGCTCTCTCCTGTTTGAATTTGGCAATCAGTCGAGGGAGCAGAGGAAACGGTGGAAACACATAGGCCAGGTTGAAGAACCAAGGAGCTGCTAGAGCATCTATCAGCGTTGCTCCCGGGTCCCTGGACCTGGATCCATAACAAGGAAGCTTGGCGTTCTGGCGAGACGCCATGAGATCCAGTTCTGGTTTGCCCCAACGATGGACCAGTTGAGCAAACACCTCAGGATGGAGTTCCCACTCCCCCGGATGAAAAGTCTGACGACTTAGAAAATCCGCCTCCCAGTTCTCTACGCCTGGGATGTGGATCGCTGACAGGTGGCAAGAGTGAGACTCTGCCCAGCGAATTATCTTTGAGACTTCTAACATCGCTAAGGAACTCCTGGTTCCCCCTTGATGGTTGATGTAAGCCACAGTCGTGATGTTGTCCGACTGAAATCTGATGAACCTCAGTGTTGCTAACTGAGGCCAAGCTAGAAGAGCCTTGAATATTGATCTTAACTCCAGAATATTTATTGGGAGGAGTTTCTCCTCCTGAGTCCACGATCCCTGAGCCTTCAGGGAGTTCCAGACTGCGCCCCAACCTAGAAGGCTGGCATCTGTTGTTAAAATCATCCAATCTGGCCTGTGAAAGGTCATACCCTTGGACAGATGGACCCGAGAAAGCCACCAGAGAAGAGAATCTCTGGTCTCTTGATCCAGATTTAGTAGAGGGGACAAATCTGAGTAATCCCCATTCCACTGACTTAGCATGCATAATTGCAGCGGTCTAAGATGCAGGCGCGCAAATGGCACTATGTCCATTGCCGCTACCATTAAGCCGATTTCTTCCATGCACTGAGCCACTGACGGGCGTGGAATGGAATGAAGGACACGGCAAGCATTTAGAAGTTTTGATAACCTGGACTCCGTCAGGTAAATTTTCATCTCTACAGAATCTATAAGAGTCCCTAGGAAGGAGACTCTTGTGAGTGGTGATAGAGAACTCTTTTCCACGTTCACTTTCCACCCATGCGACCTCAGAAATGCCAGAACTATCTCTGTATGAGACTTGGCAATTTGAAAGCTTGACGCCTGTATCAGGATGTCGTCTAGATACGGAGCCACCGCTATGCCTAGCGGTCTTAGAACCGCCAGAAGTGAGCCCAGAACCTTTGTAAAAATTCTCGGGGCAGTGGCCAACCCGAAGGGAAGAGCTACAAATTGGTAATGCCTGTCTAGAAAGGCAAACCTTAGGAACCGATGATGATCTTTGTGAATCGGTATGTGAAGGTAGGCATCCTTTAAGTCCACTGTGGTCATGTACTGACCCTCTTGGATCATGGGTAGGATGGTCTGAATAGTTTCCATTTTGAATGATGGAACTCTGAGGAATTTGTTTAAGATCTTTAGATCCAAGATTGGTCTGAAGGTTCCCTCTTTCTTGGGAACCACAAACAGATTTGAATAAAATCCCTGTCCTTGTTCCGTCCGCGGAACTGGAAGGATCACTCCCATTACTAGAAGGTCTTGCACACAGCTTAGGAATGCCTCTTTCTTTATCTGGTTTGCTGATAACCTTGAAAGATGAAATCTCCCTTGTGGAGGAGAAGCTTTGAAGTCCAGAAGATATCCCTGAGATATGATCTCCAACGCCCAGGGATCCTGAACATCTCTTGCCCACGCCTGGGCAAAGAGAGAAAGTCTGCCCCCCACTAGATCCGTTTCCGGATAGGGGGGCGTTCCTTCATGCTGTCTTGGGGGCAGCAGCAGGCTTTCTGGCCTGCTTGCCCTTGTTCCAGGACTGGTTAGGTTTCCAGGCCTGTCTGGAATGAGCAACAGTTCCCTCTTGTTTTGAAGCGGAGGAAGTTGATGCTGCTCCTGCCTTGAAATTTCGAAAGGCACGAAAATTAGACTGTTTGGCCTTTGATTTGGCCCTGTCCTGAGGACGGGTATGACCCTTGCCTCCAGTAATGTCAGCAATAATTTCCTTCAAGCCAGGCCCGAATAAGGTCTGCCCCTTGAAAGGAATGTTGAGTAATTTAGACTTTGAAGTCACGTCAGCTGACCAGGATTTAAGCCATGGCGCCCTACGCGCCTGGATGGCGAATCCGGAATTCTTAGCCGTTTGTTTAGTCAAATGAACAATGGCATCAGAAACAAATGAGTTAGCTAGCTTAAGCGTTCTAAGCTTGTCAATAATTTCATTCAATGGAGCTATCTGGATGGCCTCTTCCAGGCCCTCAAACCAGAATGCCGCCGCAGCAGTGACAGGCGCAATGCATGCAAGGGGCTGTAAAATAAAACCTTGTTGAATAAACATTTTCTTAAGGTAACCCTCCAATTTTTTATCCATTGGATCTGAAAAAGCACAACTGTCCTCAACCGGGATAGTGGTACGCTTTGCTAAAGTAGAAACTGCTCCCTCCACCTTAGGGACCGTCTGCCATAAGTCCCGTGTAGTGGCGTCTATTGGAAACATTTTTCTAAATATAGGAGGTGGGGAAAAGGGCACACTGGGTCTATCCCACTCCTTGCTAATAATTTCTGTAAGCCTTTTAGGTATAGGAAAAACGTCAGTACACACCGGCACCGCATAGTATCTATCCAGCCTACACAATTTCTCTGGAATTGCAACTGTGTTACAGTCATTCAGAGCAGCTAATACCTCCCCAAGCAATACACGGAGGTTCTCAAGCTTAAATTTAAAATTAGAAATCTCTGAATCAGGTTTCCCCGAGTCAGAGATGTCACCCACAGACTGAAGCTCTCCGTCCTCATGTTCTGCATACTGTGACGCAGTATCAGACATGGCTCTAACAGCATTTGCGCGCTCTGTATCTCTCCTAACCCCAGAGCTATCGCGCTTGCCTCTTAATTCAGGCAATCTAGATAATACCTCTGACAGGGAATTATTTATGATTGCAGCCATGTCCTGCAAGGTAATCGCTATGGGCGTCCCTAATGTAATTGGCGCCATATTAGCGTGCGTCCCCTGAGCGGGAGGCGAAGGGTCTGACACGTGGGGAGAGTTAGTCGGCATAACTTCCCCCTCGACAGAACCCTCTGGTGATAATTCTTTTATAGATAAAGACTGATCTTTACTGTTTAAGGTGAAATCAATACATTTAGTACACATTCTCCTATGGGGCTCCACCATGGCTTTCAAACATAATGAACAAGTAGGTTCCTCTGTGTCAGACATGTTTAAACAGACTAGCAATGAGACTAGCAAGCTTGGAAAACACTTTAAAACAAGTTTACAAGCAATATAAAAAACGTTACTGCGTCTTTAAGAAACACAAATTTTCCCAAATTTTGAAATAACAGTGAAAAAATGCAGTTACACTAACGAAATGTTTACAGTGTATGTAATACGTTAGCAGAGCATTGCACCCACTTGCAAATGGATGATTAACCCCTTAATACCAAAAACGGAATAACAAATGACAAAAACATTTTTTAAACAGTCACAACAACTGCCACAGCTCTACTGTGGCTTTTTACCTCCCTCAATACGACTTTTGAAGCCTTTTGAGCCCTTCAGAGAAGTCCTGGATCATGCAGGAAGAAGCTGGATGTCTGTGTCTGTAATTTTTGCTGTGCAAAAAAACGCCAAAATAGGCCCCTCCCACTCATAGTACAACAGTGGGAAGCCTCAGGGAACTGTTTCTAGGCAAAATTCAAGCCAGCCATGTGGAAAAAACTAGGCCCCAATAAGTTTTATCACCAAACATATGTAAAAAACGATTAAACATGCCAGCAAACGTTTTAAAATACACTTTTATAAGAGTATGTATCTCTATTAATAAGCCTGATACCAGTCGCTATCACTGCATTTAAGGCTTTACTTACATTACTTCGGTATCAGCAGCATTTTCTAGCAAATTCCATCCCTAGAAAAATATTTTAACTGCACATACCTTATTACAGGAAAACCTGCATGCTATTCCCCCTCTGAAGTTACCTCACTCCTCAGAATATGTGAGAACAGCAAAGGATCTTAGTTACTTCTGCTAAGATCATAGAAAACGCAGGCAGATTCTTCTTCTAAATACTGCCTGAGATAAACAGTACACTCCGGTACCATTTAAAAATAACAAACTTTTGATTGAAGAAATAAACTAAGTATAAAACACCACAGTCCTCTTACGACCTCCATCTTAGTTGAGAGTTGCAAGAGAATGACTGGATATGGCAGTGAGGGGAGGAGCTATATAGCAGCTCTGCTGTGGGTGATCCTCTTGCAACTTCCTGTTGGGAAGGAGAATATCCCACAAGTAATGGATGATCCGTGGACTGGATACACTTAACAAGAGAAAGGCGATTTTTTTTTTATAGTTGTTAATTTCTCTATGGGAAGTTCTGGATGTGAAGGAGAGACACCTACATGGCAAAATAATGCTCAAAGATTTGGTGAGATTTTTCTAAATGCTGGCGAGTTTTTGATCATCAGGCCCTTGGAGAGAACAATCGGAAATTAACATTTTATTACTTATCTCTCCTGCCCCCCCAGCACTTGGAGTGTAATTTCTTCTGATGGCTTTGCTATAACCAGTAATTAAGTAGTGGAATTCTCAGTTTAGGTGGGGATACCATAGGCAAAAGCATTTATTTCAAATTATTTTAGCGGTTAAAATAGATAAATGGGGAACAAATTATATTTTACATTACATAGCCCCTTTAAGCATACAAGCCTCAAATTAATGTGTATAGTACAATTTTAAAAGTAGCTAAGATATGGGAAAGTCACACTCTCAACATTAAGTAAATAATATTGAGTAGACAGAAATAATATTACAATGATGCAGACCCTTTAATAAAATATAAGCACTATTCGAAAAAGATAGGTGTGGAGCCAAATAATCTTTTACCAAAATGTAAGGGGATTCCTCGCTATATTTTCCACTAAAAATAAATAAAATATTCACTTACAGAAGCCCCAGTACACTGAGATGGAGGTGAAATGCGTATAGGGAAGTGGAACATGTGATTCACATACTCAGTCACACACCTATAAACCATGTTGACATTTTAGTACATTTTTCAGTGCAAATTTGGTATATTTTAAACTGTGGACATCCTATGTGGGCCAGATTACAAGTGGAGCTTGCATTACAAGTTAAAAGTGATGCACGTAAAAGTCCAGTTACAATATTGCGCAATGACATATTCCCCCATAGAAGTCAAAGGAGCAAAAAGAAAAAATATATATATTTGTATATCTGTATTTATATGTGTATATGTTACGGGTAAAGTAAGAAATCCGGGTAATCCTAGGATTACCCGGGTAAAACGAACATTACCCAAGCAGCTGTGGGTAAAGCCTGATGTACTGTAATTCCCACATCTACACTATGCCTCCGCCTGGGGGGTTTAAGGAAGGCTCCCCGCAAATCCTCTGACATCCATCCTAAGTGAACCTTGGGGAATGAGGTTTACAAGGGGGTCTTTGCCCCCCTTGAACCCCCAAGCAGAGGCAAAAAGATAGTGAAGATGGGGGGATTGCAGTGCATGCTATATATGTTTGATGCAGTGACTCCGCACTCTGAGGGGATTTATGATCGTACATCAGTATTTACCCACAGCCGATTGGGTAATGTCGTTTTACCTGTGTAATCCTAGGATTACCCAATTTTTATATGTCTGTAAATACATATATTCACACATAAATACATAAATAGATATGTACACACATATAAACACACACACATGTGTACACACATATAAACACACATATTTTGACCACATCATCCTCTTTATGCATGTTGTCTTACTCCAAGCTGTATAGGCTCGAAAGCCTACTACCAATTAAGCATATTAGGTGATGTACATCTCTGTAATGAGAAGGGGTGTGGTCTAATGACATCAACACCCTATATCAGGTGTGCATAATTATTAGGCAACTTCCTTTCCTTTGGCAAAATGGGTCAAAAGAAGGACTTGACAGGCTCAGAAAAGTCAAAAATAGTGAGATATCTTGCAGAGGGATGCAGCACTCTTAAAATTGCAAAGCTTCTGAAGCGTGATCATCGAACAATCAAGCGTTTCATTCAAAATAGTCAACAGGGTCGCAAGAAGCATGTGGAAAAACCAAGGCGCAAAATAACTGCCCATGAACTGAGAAAAGTCAAGCGTGCAGCTGCCAAGATGCCACTTGCCACCAGTTTGGCCATATTTCAGAGCTGCAACATCACTGGAGTGCCCAAAAGCACAATGTGTGCAATACTCAGAGACATGGCCAAGGTAAGAAAGGCTGAAAGACGACCACCACTGAACAAGACACACAAGCTGAAACGTCAAGACTGGGCCAAGAAATATCTCAAGACTGATTTTTCTAAGGTTTTATGGACTGATGAAATGAGAGTGAGTCTTGATGGGCCAGATGGATGGGCCCGTGGCTGGATTGTTAAAGGGCAGAGAGCTCCAGTCCGACTCAGATGCCAGCAAGGTGGAGGTGGAGGTGGAGTACTGGTTTGGGCTGGTATCATCAAAGATGAGCTTGTGGGGCCTTTTCGGGTTGAGGATGGAGTCAAGCTCAACTCCCAGTCCTACTGCCAGTTTCTGGAAGACACCTTCTTCAAGCAGTGGTACAGGAAGAAGTCTGCATCCTTCAAGAAAAACATGATTTTCATGCAGGACAATGCTCCATCGCATGCGTCCAAGTACTCCACAGCGTGGCTGGCAAGAAAGGGTATAAAAGAAGAAAATCTAATGACATGGCCTCCTTGTTCACCTGATCTGAACCCCATTGAGAACCTGTGGTCCATCATCAAATGTGAGATTTACAAGCAGGGAAAACAGTACACCTCTCTGAACAGTGTCTGGGAGGCTGTGGTTGCTGCTGCACGCAATGTTGATGGTGAACAGATCAAAACACTGACAGAATCCATGGATGGCAGGCTTTTGAGTGTCCTTGCAAAGAAAGGTGGCTATATTGGTCACTGATTTGTTTTTGTTTTGTTTTTGAATGTCAGAAATGTATATTTGTGAATGTTGAGATGTTATATTGGTTTCACTGGTAAAAATAAATAATTGAAATGGGTATATATTTGTTTTTTGTTAAGTTGCCTAATAATTATGCACAGTAATAGTCACCTGCACACACAGATATCCCCCTAAAATAGCTATAACTAAAAACAAACTAAAAACTACTTCCAAAACTATTCAGCTTTGATATTAATGAGTTTTTTGGGTTCATTGAGAACATGGTTGTTGTTCAATAATAAAATTAATCCTCAAAAATACAACTTGCCTAATAATTCTGCACTCCCTGTATATATGCCCTCTCACCTCCCAAAAACAACTGCCAGAGTGTCAGAAAATGTAGGTTCAATCATATAAAACAAAAAATCTGCACTCACTGGGTTTAAGTGAAATACATTTATAAACCCCTAAACCTCTGGCCTCCCACATCACCACCACTAAATAAACCTATTAACTCCTAAACCGCCAGCCCCCCACATCGCAAAAAACTAAATTAAACTATTAACCCCTAAACCTAACAACCCCTTAACTTTATATTAAAATTACAATATCCCTATCTTAAAATAAAAACTTACATGTGAAATTAAAAAACCTAAGTTTAAGCTAACAATTAACCTAACTATTATACTAAACTATTATACTAAAATTAAAATAACTACCAATTAAAAAAAACTAAATTACGGGGGGCTGAGTTCACCGCCGATGTAGATGGCTGCACTTTTGCAGAGCTCCCGACTTAAGACCTACAAAAATTGACCTATTTACCTAATTTGCTAACCTGAAGCAATTGAAGTTAAGTCCCAACTAGAAGGGGTCTGATTTGAATGAGTCTGGGAACGTACAAAAGCCTTTTTTTTTTTTCTTCTTCTTCATAAGATAAGATACAGAGCACGGCTAATACACGCAGCGATCATGGAGTCAGAGCCACTAAAGATGAGGACTTAAGCAACAAACAGATCTGTGAAGAGTGTATACCGGAACAGACCGAAGCGATCCTGACAGAGAAGGAGATTGAGCTGCCGCCGACAGTGTACTCAGCACTCTTTATCTGGTAGGCCCACACACTTTATGCATGTAGCACACAACAAGCATTGTAACGGAGCAGGACCGGAATGGATATTTGAGAAAATAAGTTTGCAACTTTACCGAGTCCCGCACATACACGTGGGTGACACGGCTGACAGTGACAAATGTCAAGACTGCTATGAACGCAGGTTATAACAGGGCTAAGCAAAGCAAATAAGTGGGGATCAATAAATGACTAACACTTGTATAAATCACCCCCACAGAGGTCTGGACATTCATAAAAAGCTGGTCTATAGGGCCACATGTGTAATAACAAAACCGCATCCTAAGTGAAGTGAGCCACCGCCTCTAACAGAAAAACAAACTTGAGATCTACAGATATGGAGTCTATAGTTCTCCTCCTGCGTGACCTATCCGAGCGCCTGGACAGGCACCATACCTCTTGTGTAGAGATTTTGAGGGCAGCGGTCAGCTCATCACGAGATGGGTCATCCACAGTAGCTTTGCAAGTATCTTACAGTAATTGCAACAGCGATGCAGGATTGCGGAGTCAACCGCCCATTAAGGTAGGGACACTACATGCCCATAATAAGTGGCGGGAAGAAGCAGCTCCTAAATCGAAGAAGGAAATTCTGGCAGCTACATCTACATGCACAGAAGTATCCATGGAGTTACTAGTGCTAAGTGAATTACCTAAAAATCTCAGTGAAGCGGCCAACCTACAACGCGATGAGGGCCCCTGGTACAAACAATGGATGAGCCATTATTTAACCCATCTGGATGTCTGCCATAGCTTGAGAAACGGTCAGCAGATTTACCCATGGTTGCGGTTGTGGTTGTGGGACCCTGGGGGCTGTTCAGTATATATCTGCAGCATGGGAGAGAGAAATCCGGACTGCTGGTCTGTTTTGTACACGAGGAAGGAATGGCCCCCATAGCTAACTCCCTTTTGCAGATGTCGCATTCTTCCAACGGACTTCATCTAAAATCTCCTCAAGTGAGCAAGTTATGTCTGCCTTACACCTGGAAATAGTGATGGGACTCTCGAGGTCGTATATTGGGGAATTTATCATAGATTTAGTGACTTCCCTTGTAAATGGGACGCAACAGATCATATCTGAAGGGTTAAAATGCAACGCTAATTACAAGCCCTGAGCGCTTAAATTTGATCTTTAGGGTTTCCCCATATGGTTTCCTGTTGAGATTAGGTTAAAATGTTTAATATGTTTTCTAGGCTAGCTATGGTGTTTAGACTTATGACTTATGTTCTATTTGTAACTTACACGCTAACACTAATTTATTGTTCAACTGTTAATAACCAGCATATCATGGCCCTCTATGTATCTCGGACCACTAGCTAAATTGTTTGGTTATAATACTCTATTCAGTATGTCTTTGTTATGGGGTGTCTTCTTGCGGTTGTTTCTTAGCCTGATGTATCAATATAGGTCTAGAGAATAACCCCATCCTATTGCTTATTATTTACTAGACTGTTAATGTTTGTGTTTTTTTTGTACATTTGTCTGCATTTTATATTTAGTTATGATTACAATAGCCCCATTGTTATGTAAGGGTAAATCATACCACAGAATGCCTTAATCATTGTTACATATTCTATGCTTATGCTATGGCCTTTTACAGACCTGTTTGACAAAGGACACTATATAATTTTTCTTACAAGTGTGTGTTAGTATTATGATATGTACATCATTATTTTCCTTGGTGGCATGTGGAGGCACAAGTAGGTTCTCTATATTACGTTCCAGTCCTTTAGTATACATTTAACAAACTTGCCCATCCTATATTTATTTTTATTACCTCTAATTTAGGGCCGATAGTTCCTAGAATGGGTCTCCCCTCATCATGTCACCCCATACATCTCCACTAACAAATCTAGCTAGAATTATCTCTACTTACACATAACTAGCTTTAACAAACCCACCAGTGCAAATATATCATTCATTCGCCATTCTAATCTCATGACTGATACCACAGTACTCAAGAAGCAGTTTCACTAGATGCTTAACACACACATGATATGAGATATCGGCTATTGTGACTTCTGTAGAGCCTCAAAATAGCTTGCTCTTTGTAGGAAGCCTTGACACTACCCTTCCTATGGGACTCTTTATGGGACTTATTTTCTTTAAACTAAGCTGTTGGTTCACCTGCTATTCTTGGAGGAATTACCTCATTGTATTACCTACATATATTTTAGGGCTATTGCTTATCTAGGTAGAATGCTGTCTTACGCAATTCCTGTAGTGGGTTGAATGTTAAGCAAAATAACTTGTTCACTTAGGTTAGCTTGATATAACAGTTTGGTGTAGTTACTTATATATCTAAATGTAATATCTAATCTATTATGGGAGTAGTAAATGGGGCTGCAAGTTAGGCCTATACACAGATTTTGCACCTTTATCTTACATTTCATGAGCTATAGTTTTAATATTTGCCCCCTGAATTTAACTATTTATCACCGATAAGGAGTGCTATCACTTAAACACCTTGCCTATGCTCTGTCAGCGGCCGAGACGGGGCTTTGGGTTTAGACTACTACACTCATAGGTACTCCTCTTCTCTGCAAGATATGATTAATCCACAGTTCCCCCAATGTTTTATATTTTTCTGTTGCTTTTTAGTTATGCGGTTAGAGATGTATCTTTGCAAGATAGCCTGACTGCTTACTCTTAGCTCCTATATTTATATCCACTTATCATCTATATAAATAAATATACTACTATATACCTCCACCACGATTATACATGGCCCATAACAAATAGATAATTAAGTTCCATAGCTTATCTATATTACACTTCACTAGTACTAGGTTTATCACGTGCTCATTAATTTGTGTTTACTTCACTTAAGACCAGAACGCTTTCTCATATAGAGGGACTCATACCTTATTCCTTAACCAAACAGTTCACAACTGTTTTAATAGAGCTCTACTTTACATTAGGGTGCTATTTAGAGGATAAGCAATTAGTCTGTGCATTGGGAAACTTTACTCTAATTCATAGGCTTATTTAATACTATTATGTTTTGTTTGATATACCTTACATTAGCCTATTGTCATTTGCTATTTACGTCCCTACAATACTATGCTCTTCACATGTAACAATGAAAGGGAGTCATTGAGTTTCCCATAGTCATTATTGTTAACCTCTCTTTTTGAGCTCTATAGACATCCCTGATCTCCACACCCACTGATCTCTCCTAAATAGGAACCTAATAACCCTAGTATTTTCTTTAGTAGTTATCAAATAGCAGAAGTAACAGTCTCATACTCAACTATACTATAAGCTCCTCCGCCTCAGATAGCTCCGCCCCTCCATCTCCCCCTTATATTTGAGCGGCTCTTGCTCGCTGATCTCCCCTCCCCCCCTATATACCTCGGCCCAAGAGTGGCTGATACATATGCTAATTCTCCACAGGCTGATACCTTTGACTCAGATAATTTATTGATTGTTTTTTATTGTACTGTGGAGATCATCCATCAATAATATAACATAAAATGAAGTTCTATTCCACCTCGCCTAAACTCCTGTCTATCTTCATGTTAAGATTTGATACGTAATTATCTTTTTACATGTGCATTTTGTTTTTTCGATAATGTCAGTTTATAGACAATGTATTACTCCTTTGATATAACAGTGGCCTTAGGGCGAATCTTGTTTGTTAATCTTTACTTTAACTTCAATAAAAAATTATTTTCAAAAAACAAAAAAAACAAAACAAAATTACACCTTAAAAATAAAAACTAACACTACTAAAACAATTTTAAGTCTAAAATTATAAAAAATACTAAATTATGAAAAAAAACAAATGAAATGATCAAAAATAAAAACCATTACACCTAATCTAATAGCCCTATAAAAATGAAAAAGCGCCCCCAAAATAAAAACACCCCCTAGCCTACAATAAACTACCAATAGTAATAAAAAGGGCCTTTTGTAGGGCATTGCTCTAAAGAAATCAGATCTTTTACCTTGAAAAAAATATAAAGATCCCCCAACAGTAAATCCCACCACCCAACCAACCCCCCCAAAATAAAAGACCTAACTCTAACAAAAACCTAAGCTACCCATTGCCCTGAAAAGGGCATTTGTATGGGTGTTGCCCTTAAAAGGACATTCAGCTCTTTTACATTACCCTGAAAAGGGCATTCAGCTCTTTTAAAAAAAGCCCAAACCCCAATCGAAAAAAAAAACACCCAAAAAAGGAAAAAAAACCAAAAAACACTAACCCCCGAAGATCCACTCACAGTTTTTGAAGTCCAAAAAGTGTTACCCAGGTGCTGAACAAAAAATGGGCCAGCTCCTAAGCTTACATTTAAATAAAGATACCAAGAGAACAAAGAACAATTGATAATAGGAGTAAATCAGAAAGTTGCTAAAAAATTGCATTCTCTATCTGAATCATGAAAGTTTAATTTTGATTAGACTATCCCTTTAAATAACCTAAAAAGCAGTTGTAGTTAGTAAGGCCCTTTAGTGAGATTGCTTAGATCAGTGCCAGAGTTCCAGAGTTCATTTACGTCTGGCCTCCGATTGGCACCCTTTAAAGTTAATTTGCCTGTATCCATTTAAAGGTTAACTTTTAATTTTATCTGAGAAACTGTAGGGTGGCATCAAATATGCTATTCGGTACCATACGTTTACATAGATGTTTTAAAAAGCGTAAGATTTGCAAAAAAAAAATGATAGCAGGAGTTTTGTTTTCTGTTTTTAATAAAACATCAATAAAATTTAACTGCGTTATTAAAATCGAGAAAACTTCTTACTGGAAAAGCCATTTGTTTTATGTTTTATATTCTGGGTGTATTTGCAGTGCTTCATTATAGTTTTTTTTTATTTTAAGTCATAAAAATAAGCATAAAATCAAACAAAAAAAGATAAGAAAACTATGCTATTATGAGAAGGTCTGATCTTGAGGGAAACAATTGTTTGGAGAGCAGTACAGCCTTAGCTTTTCATTTTTAGCAGATGTTTTACCTTTTTTAAGTAAAAAAGTTTGTATTTTACTATTTATGTTCATGTTAGATTGCATTGTTTGGTTTTATATGTTTAATTACCTCACTGCTCTATTTCTAAATAATTATGGTTCAACCATTTTGTATAGAAAAAAGGGAGTTGTATACTCAATCTCTGCTGCTCTTTATTCATTTTAGTCTAAGTAGAGTCAGTGATGTTTTTAAGCCGTCCGTCAAAACATCATATTTCTCTAGTAAGGTGTATCCAGTCCACGGATCATCCATTACTTATGGGATATTCTCACTCCCAACAGGAAGTTGCAAGAGGACCCACAGCAAAGCTGTTATATAGCTCCTCCCCTCACTACCATATCCAGTCATTCTCTTGCAACTCTCAACGCGCATGGAGGTAGTAAGAAAAAAGTGGTGAAAAATAGTTAGTTTATTAACTTCAATCAAAAGTTTGTTATTTTAAATAGTACCGGAGTTGTGCTATTTGTTCTCAGGCAGAGATAGAAGAAGAATTTGCCTGAGTTTTCTATGATCTTAGCAGATTGTAACTAAGATCCATTGCTGTTCTCATATATGTCTGAGGAGTGAGGTAACTTCAGGGGGAGAATGGCGTGCAGTTTATTCTGCTATCAGGTATGTGCAGTTATGATGTTTTCTCCAACATAGGTGTGTCCGGTCCACGGCGTCATCCTTACTTGTGGGATATTCTCCTCCCCAACAGGAAATGGCAAAGAGCCCAGCAAAGCTGGCCATATAGTCCCTCCCAGGCTCCGCCTACCCCAGTCATTTTCTTTGCCGTTGCACAGGCAACATCTCCACGGAGATGGCTAAGAGTTTTTTTTTGGTGTTTAAATGCTTAACATCCCTTTCAAGGGTAAAACACTGTTTGGCCCTGACTTGGAAGAGATTATTTCAGACATCACTGGGGGAAAGGGCCACGCCCTTCCTCAGGATAGGTCTTTTAAGGCTAAAAATAAGCCAAATTTTCGTCCCTTTCGCAGAAACGGACCAGCCTCAAATTCTAGACCCTCTAAGTAAGAGGGTAATACTTCTTAAACCAAGCCAGCCTGGAGACCGATGCAAGGCTGGAACAAAGGTAAGCAGGCCAAGAAACCTGCCACTGCTACCAAAACAGCATGAAGTGTTGGCCCGCGATCCGGGACCGGATCTGGTGGGGGGCAGACTTTCTCTCTTTGCTCAGGCTTGGGCAAGAGATATTCAGGATCCTTGGGCGCTAGAAATAGTTTCTCAAGGTTATCTCCTGGAATTCAGGGAACTACCCCCAAGGGGAAGGTTCCACAGGTCTCAATTATCTTCGAACCAAATAAAAAGACAGGCATTCTTACATTGTGTAGAAGACCTGTCAGGAATGGGAGTGATTCATCCTGTTCAATTAGGAGAACAAGGGATGGGGTTTTACTCCAACCTGTTCATAGTTCCCAAAAAAGAGGGAACATTCAGACCAATTTTAGATCTCAAGATTCTAAACAAGTTTCTAAGGGTTTCATCGTTCAAAATGGAAACCATTCGAACGATCCTTCCTACCATCCAGGAAGGTCAATTCATGACCACGGTGGATTTAAAGGATGCGTACCTACATATTCCTATCCACAAGGAACATCTTCGGTTCCTAAGGTTCGCCTTTCTGGACAAGCGTTACCAGTTTGTGGCACTTCCATTCGGATTAGCCACTGCTCCAAGGATTTTCACAAAGGTACTAGGGTCCCTTCTAGCGGTGCTAAGACCAAGCGGCATTGCAGTAGTACCTTACTTGGACGACATCCTGATTCAAGTGTCGTCTCTGTCAAAAGCAAGGGCTCATACGGACATTGTCCTAGCCTTTCTCAGATCTCACAGGTGGAAAGTGAACATAGAAAAAAGTTCTCTGTCCCCGTCAACAAGAGTTCCCTTCTTGGGAACAATAATAGTTTCCTTAGAAATGAAGATTTTTCTGACAGAGGCCAGAAAATCAAACTTCTAAGCTCTTGTCAGGTACTTCATTCTGTTCTTCTTCCTTCCATAGTGCAGTGCATGGAAGTAATAGGTTTGATGGTTGCGGCAATGGACATAGTTCCTTTGGCACGAATTCATCTAAGACCATTACAACTGTGCATGCTCAGACAGTGGAATGGGGATTATACAGACTTGTCTCCGACGATCCAAGTAGATCAAAGGACCAGAGATTCACTCCGTTGGTGGCTGACCCTGGACAACCTGTCACAGGGAATGAGCTTCCGCAGACCAGAGTGGGTCATTGTCACGACCGACGCCAGTCTGGTGGGCTGGGGCGCGGTCTGGGAACCCCTGAAAGCTCAGGGTCTATGGTCTCGGGAAGACTCTCTTCTCCCGATAAACATTCTGGAACTGAGAGCGATATTCAATGCTCTCAAGGCTTGGCCTCGACTAGCAAAGGCCAAATTCATAAGGTGTCAATCAGACAACATGACGACTGTTGCATATATCAACCATCAGGGGGGAACAAGGAGTTCCCTGGTGATGGAGGAGCATCCGGGGGAGTGGGAATTCCATCCGGAAATCTTTGCCCAAATAACTCAATTATGGGGCATTCCAGACATGGATCTGATGGCCTCTCGTCAGAACTTCAAGGTCCCTTGTTACGGGTCCAAATCCAGGGATCCCAAGGCGACTCTAGTGGATACAATAGTAGCACCTTGGATCTTCAACCTAGCTTATGTATTCCCACCGTTTCCTCTCATTCCCAGGCTGGTAGCCAGGATCAATCAGGAGAGGGCTTCGGTGATCTTGATAGTTCCTGCGTGGCCACGCAGGACTTGGTATGCAGACCTGGTGAATATGTCATCGGCTCCACCATGGAAGCTACCTTTGAGACAGGACCTTCTTGTTCAGGGTCCATTCGAACATCCGAATCTGATTTCCCTCCAACTGACTGCTTGGAGATTGAACGCTTGATTCTTTCAAAGCGTGGGTTTTCAGATTCTGTAATAGATACTCTTATTCAGGCTAGAAAGCCTGTAACTAGAAAAATTTACCATAAAATATGGAAAATATATATCTGTTGGTGTGAATCTAAAGGATTCCCATGGAACAAGATAAAAATTCCTAAGATTCTTTCCTTTCTACTAGAAGGATTTTCTGCTTTATCTGTTTTACTTCACAAAAGGCTGGCAGCTGTGCCAGACGTTTAAGCGTTTGTTCAGGCTCTGGTTAGAATCAAGCCTGTTTACAGACCTTTGACTCCTCCCTGGAGTCTTAATCTAGTTCTTTCAGTTCTTCAAGGGGTTCCGTTTGAACCCTTACATTCCGTAGATATTAAGTTATTATCGTGGAAAGTTTTGTTTTTGGTTGCAATTTCTTCTGCTAGAAGAGTTTCTGAGTTATCTGCTCTGCAGTGTTCTCCGCCCTATCTGGTCCATGCAGATAAGGTGGTTTTGCGTACTGAGCCTGGTTTTCTTCCGAAGGTTGTTTCCAACAAAAATAGTAACCAGGGGATAGTTGTACCTTGTTTATGACCGAATCCAGTTTCAAAGAAGGAACGTTTGTTACACAATTTGGACGTAGTCCGTGCTCTAAAATTCTATTTAGAGGCTACAAACGATTTCAGACAAACATCTTCCTTGTTTGTTGTTTATTCTGGTAAAAGGAGAGGTAAAAAAGCAACTTCTACCTCTCTTTCCTTTTGGTTTAAAAGCATTATCAGATTGGCTTTTGAGACTGCCGGACGGCAGCCTCCTGAAAGTATCACAGCTCACTCCACTAGGGCTGTGGCTTCCACATGGGCCTTCATGAACGAGGCTCCTGTTGACCAGATATGTAAGGCAGCGACTTGGTCTTCACTGCACTCTTTTGCCAAATTTTACAAATTTTATACTTTTGCTTCTTCGGAGGCTATTTTTGGGAGAAAGGTTTTGCGAGCCGTGGTGCCTTCCGTTTAGGTGACCTGATTTGCTCCCTCCCTTCATCCGTGTCCTAAAGCTTTGGTATTGGTTCCCACAAGTAAGGATGACGCCGTGGACCGGACACACCTATGTTGGAGAAAACAGAATTTATGCTTACCTGATAAATTACTTTCTCCAACGGTGTGTCCGGTCCACGGCCCGCCCTGGTTTTTTTAATCAGGTCTGAGGAATTATTTTCTCTAACTACAGTCACCACGTTACCATATGGTTTCTCCTATATATATTTCCTCCTGTCCGTCGGTCGAATGACTGGGGTAGGCGGAGCCTGGGAGGGACTATATGGCCAGCTTTGCTGGGCTCTTTGCCATTTCCTGTTGGGGAGGAGAATATCCCACAAGTAAGGATGACGCCGTGGACCGGACACACCGTTGGAGAAAGTAATTTATCAGGTAAGCATAAATTCTGTTTTTCTAGGATTGGAAATGCTAGAAAATGCTGCTGATTCCTGATAAATGTAAGTTAAGCCTGAATACAGTGATCTAATAACGACTAGTATCATGCTTATTCCCAGGGGTAATACCCTTATAGATATGCTATATAAAACGTTTGCTGGCATGTTTAATCGTTTTTTATATATGCTTGGTGATAAAACTTATTGGGGCCTAATTTTTTCCACATGGCTGGCTGTATTTTTGCCTAGAAACAGTTTCCTGAGGCTTTCCACTGCTGTAATATGAGTGGGAGGGGCCTATTTTAGCGCTTTTTTGCGCAGTTATAATTACAGACTGAGACATCCAGTTTTCCTCAAGAGTTCCCTGCATGCTACAGGACATCTCTAAAGAGCCTAAAAACGTTTATTGGGGAAGGTAGGAGCCACAGTAAAGTTTTGCTGGGACTCTTAAAAAACGTCTGTCGTTTTTTTGATCCGTTTTTTGAACTAAGGGGTTAATCATCCATTTGCAAGTGGGTGCAATGCTCTGTTAGCCTATTACATACACTGTAAAAATTTCGTTTGTGTAACTGCCTTTTTTCACTGTTTTTCAAATTTTGACTAAATTTGTTTCTCTTAAAGGCACAGTACCGTTTTTTATATTTGCTTGTTAACTTGAATTAAAGTGTTTTCCAAGCTTGCTAGTCTCATTGCTAGTCTGTATAAACATGTCTGACATAGAGGAAACTCCTTGTTCATTATGTTTAAAGGCCATAGTGGAACCCCCTCTTAGAATGTGTACAGATTGTACTGACTTCACTCTAAGCAAAAAAGATCATATTATGTCTTTAAAAAAATTATCACCAGAGGAATCTAGCGAGGGGGAAGTTATGCCGACTCTAAGAGTTCCATCATTCAAGATGGAAACTATTCGTACCATCCTCCCCATGATCCAGGAGGGTCAATATATGACTACAGTGGATCTAAAGGATGCTTACCTTCACATTCCGATACACAAAGATCATCATCGGTTTCTCAGGTTTGCCTTTCTAGACAGACATTACCAGTTCGTAGCTCTTCCCTTCGGGTTGGCTACAGCCCCAAGAGTCTTCACAAAGGTTCTAGGGTCCCTTCTGGCGGTCCTCAGGCCGCGGGGCATAGCAGTAGCCCCTTATTTAGACGACATCCTGATACAGGCGTCAAACTTTCAAATTGCCAAGTCTCATACGGACGTAGTACTGGCATTTCTGAGATCGCATGGGTGGAAGGTGAACGAGGAAAAGCGTTCTCTATCCCCACTCACAAGAGTTTCCTTTCTAGGGACTCTGATAGATTCTATAGAGATGAAAATTTACCTGACAGAGTCCAGGTTATCAAAGATTCTAAATTCTTGCCGGATTCTTCATTCCATTCCGCGACCTTCGGTGGCTCAGTGTATGGAAGTAATCGGCTTAATGGTAGCGGCAATGGACATAGTGCCGTTTGCACGCTTACATCTCAGACCGCTGCAACTATGCATGCTCAGTCAGTGGGATGGGGATTACACAGATTTGTCCCCTCTACTAAATCTGGATCAAGAGACCAGGGATTCTCTGCTCTGGTGGCTATCTCGGGTCCATCTTTCCAAAGGTATGACCTTTCGCAGGCCAGAATGGACAATTGTAACAACAGATGCCAGCCTTCTATGTTGGGGTGCAGTCTGGAACTCCCTGAAGGCTCAGGGATCGTGGACTCAGGAGGAGTCTCTCCTTCCAATAAATATTCTGGAACTAAGAGCGATATTCAATGCTCTTCAGGCTTGGCCTCAGTTAGCAACTCTGAGGTACATCAGATTTCAGTCGGACAACATCACGACTGTGGCTTACATCAACCATCAAGGGGGAACAAGAAGTTCCCAAGCGATGTTAGAAGTCTCAAAGATAATTCGCTGGGCAGAGATTCACTCCTGCCACCTATCAGCTATCCATATCCCAGGTGTGGAGAACTGGGAGGCGGATTTTCTAAGTCGACAGACTTTTCATCCGGGCGAGTGGGAACTCCATCCGGAGGTGTTTGCACAAGTGATTCATCGCTGGGGCAAACCAGAACTGGATTTCATGGCGTCTCGACAGAACGCCAAGCTTCCTTGTTACGGATCCAGGTCCAGGGACCCCAGGGCGACTCTGATAGATGCTCTGGCAGCGCCCTGCTCTTTCAACCTGGCTTATGTGTTTCCACCATTTCCTCTGCTCCCTCGTCTGATTGCCAAGATCAAGCAGGAGAGAGCATCGGTGATTTTAATAGCGCCTGCGTGGCCACGCAGGACCTGGTATGCAGATCTAGTGGACATGTCATCCTTTCCACCATGGACTCTGCCTCTGAGACAGGACCTTCTACTTCAGGGTCCTTTCCACCATCCAAATCTAATTTCTCTGAGACTGACTGCATGGAGATTGAACGCTTGATTTTATCAAAGCGTGGCTTCTCCGAGACGGTCATTGATACCTTAATACAGGCACGAAAGCCTGTCACCAGGAAAATTTACCATAAAATATGGCGTAAATATCTTTATTGGTGTGAATCCAAGGGTTACTCGTGGAGTAAGGTCAGGATTCCTAGGATATTATCTTTTCTCCAAGAAGGCTTGGAAAAAGGTTTGTCAGCTAGTTCCTTAAAGGGACAGATTTCTGCTCTGCCTATTCTTTTACACAAACGTCTGGCAGATGTTCCAGACATTCAGGCATTTTGTCAGGCTTTGGTCCGAATCAAGCCTGTGTTCAAACCTGTTGCTCCACCATGGAGCTTAAACTTGGTTCTTAAGGTTCTTCAAGGAGTTCCATTTGAACCTCTTCATTTCATAGATATAAAACTTTTATCTTGGAAAGTCCTTTTTTTGGTAGCTATTTCCTCGGCTCGTAGAGTCTCCGAGTTATCTGCCTTACAATGTGATTCTCCTTATCTGATTTTTCATTCTGATAAGGTAGTCCTGCGTACCAAACCTGGGTTTTTACCTAAGGTGGTATCTAACAAGAATATCAATCAAGAGATTGTTGTTCCATCCTTGTGTCCTAATCCTTCTTCAAAAAAGGAACGTCTATTACACAATTTGGACGTGGTTCGTGCTTTAAAGTTTTACTTACAAGCTACTAAGGATTTTCGACAAACATCTGCTTTGTTTGTTGTTTACTCTGGTCAGAGGAGAGGTCAAAAGGCTTCGGCAACCTCTCTTTCTTTTTGGCTAAGAAGCATAATACGCTTAGCCTATGAGACTGCTGGACAGCAGCCCCCTGAAAGAATTACAGCTCATTCTACTAGAGCTGTGGCTTCCACTTGGGCCTTTAAAAATGAGGCTTCTGTTGAACAGATTTGCAAGGCGGCGACTTGGTCTTCGCTTCATACTTTTTCAAAATTCTACAAATTTGATACTTTTGCTTCTTCGGAGGCTATTTTTGGGAGAAAGGTTTTACAGGCAATGGTACCTTCCGTTTAAGTACCTGCCTTGTCCCTCCCTTCATCCGTGTACTTTAGCTTTGGTATTGGTATCCCATAAGTAATGGATGATCCGTGGACTGGATACACCTTACTAGAGAAAACACAATTTATGCTTACCTGATAAATTTATTTCTCTAGTGGTGTATCCAGTCCACGGCCCGCCCTGCCATTTTAAGGCAGGTTATTTTTAAATTTAAACTACAGTCACCACTGCGCCCTGTGGTTTCTCCTTTCTCTGCTTGGTTTCGGTCGAATGACTGGATATGGTAGTGAGGGGAGGAGCTATATAACAGCTTTGCTGTGGGTCCTCTTGCAACTTCCTGTTGGGAGTGAGAATATCCCATAAGTAATGGATGATCCGTGGACTGGATACACCACTAGAGAAATAAATTTATCAGGTAAGCATAAATTTGTGTTTTTTGGCATGGTTGTTTTTCTCTCTCCCTAAAACTGTGTGCGTCTTATATGCCAAATATATGGTAGTGGATGATATATACTTTGCAGTTATGAAGGAATTCTGTTTAAAAAGTATTAACATTTTGTGTAAATCTTTGCAGGAAAAGTATGCAAAATAAATAATGAATGTTAATTTTTTTTTAATCAGAAGACTACTCGCTTTAGTTTAGCCTTTAAGGCACAACAGAATGATGAAATATTTTGTAATTATGAGACCATTCTTTTGTGTTGATATAGACAATGTAATAGCCAAGTCTAAATATTTTTAATACAAATTGACATCTTGTTTTCTGCAATTGGTTTTCAATAGCCAAACTCCACCCACCATTTGCCTTATTTGGAGGAGCCAATGCAGGCTTGAGTCTGCAGACAGCAAGGCTAGCCACGACCATTATGTTAGTATAAAGTGAATTGTTTCACAGTTTGAGGCCTATCTATCAAGCTGTCAACCTAAAATACGCCGGAATTCCGCATTGTAATTGTTGCGAGATTGATCCAACCTAGTTATCAAAGCCTACAAACCGGCACATGTTGAAATTCGTGACGTAACATACGAACTGGCAATCTCAATCCGAGGCAGATCGATGCTTACGTCATTACAGATGTTCCGAATACACATTCGGCTCTGTCTGACACTTTTTACCAATTATCAAACTTTTAACAGGTACGCTCGCGGCGATTCGGACGCATCATACCTGGTTTTTAATCCGCCACCCTGGAGGCCACGGATGCCATAGAAATCAATAGGAGTCTGAAAGCAGAAAACAAATAACGTTTACACCTAACACTCTAACATAAACCCTGAGTCTAAACACCCCTATTCCGCCGCTCCACGACACCACCGCCACTAAATAAGTGTATTAACCCTTAAACCTCTTGCCTCCCACATCACTACCACTAACTAACCTATTAACCCCTAAACCGTCAGCCCCCACATCACCAAAAACTAAATGGAGCAATTAACCCCTAAACCTAACAACCCCCTAACTTTAAATTTAAAATTACAACATCCCTATCTTAATATAAATTAAAACTTACCTGTAGAATTAAAATGAACTATTTTAAACTATTAATTAACCTACCCTAACTATTATACTACAATTTAAATAAAATACCAATTAAATAAACTAAATTACATATTAAAGAAACCTAACCCTACTCAAATTATTTAAATATAAAAATAAACATTAAAAGTACTATATTACAGAAAAAAACAAACACTAAGTTACAAAAACAAACAAACACTAAATTACGGGAATTTTTTTTTTTTTATCAAAAATAAAAAAGAATTACACCTAATCTAATAGCCCTATCAAAATAAAAAAGCCCCCCCAAAATAAAAAA
The DNA here is from genome assembly GCF_027579735.1 of Bombina bombina. Classification (NCBI taxonomy): domain Eukaryota; kingdom Metazoa; phylum Chordata; class Amphibia; order Anura; family Bombinatoridae; genus Bombina; species Bombina bombina. The sequence goes on along the minus strand of NC_069501.1, from coordinate 430,543,759 downwards.
AATCTAGCCTACAATAAACTACCAATGGCCCTTAAAAGGGCCTTTTGTGGGGCATTGCCCCAAAGATAACAGCTCTTTTACATTGCAAAAAATACAAACACCCCCCCCAACAGTTAAACCCACCACCAACCAACCCCCCAAATAAAAAAACTATCGAAAATAACCTAAGCTCCCCATTGCCCTGAAAAGGGCATTTGTATGGGCATTTAGCTCTTTTACATGCCCAGACCCTAATCTAAAAATAAAACCCACCCAAAAAAACCTTAAAAAAACCCACTAACCCTCGAGGATCCACTCACAGTTCTTGAAGTCCCTCTTGAAGGATCCATCCAGCCGGAGAAGTCCTCATCAAAGTGGCAAGAATTCTTCATCCGGGCGGCCTTTTCCATCTTCATCCAGCCAGAGAAGTCCTCATCCAGGCGGCAAGAAGTCTTTATCCAAACGGCATCTTCTATCTTCATCCATCCGCCGCGGAGCGGGTCCATCCTGAAGACATCCGGCGCGGAGCATCCTCTTCATACAGTCGCTGCTGTACACTGGAACTTCAATGCAAGTGACGCCATCAAAGATGGCGTCCCTTGCATTCCTATTGGCTGAAAGATTTCAATCAGCCAATAGGAATGAGAGCTGCTAAAATCCTATTGGCTGTTCAAATCAGCCAATAGGATTTGTGTAGCTCTCATTCTATTGGCTGATTGGAAAAGCCAAACTAACAACCCACTCTCGCGCAAACCCAATCACATATTCTCATGTGCGCTAACCCGACATGAAAATATGAATATTTCACATTCCAATGTTCTTTACATAGAGGAATATACACATTTCTACATATATCTAATGTTTTTTGTACAATATATATCTGTACCTATTTTATTCAAATTTTTATTAGATAGTGCTATTATGAGTGTAACTATAATTTGTGGTGCTCTGACAAAATGCAGACGGACATTTGGCCGACAGCATTCTGTCTGACAGACATTTGGCTGACGGACAGAATGCTGAAGCATGTTCCGAGTTCGGCCTCGGTCGCCGCAAACCGCCTCTGGGAACCAAACCAAGGGTCCCAGCCCTCACGTCTTGTAATTCTCTGTCTGGGAAATTATCTATCTATCGAATCTATCTATTAATCTATCTATCGGATCTATCAAATTTATCGATCTGTTGAATTTATCTATCTATTTATCTATCAAATCTATCTATCTCAGGCCCGGACTCAGAGGCGTAACTAGAAACCACAGGGCCCAGGTGCAAGAATCTAGGAAGGGCCCCCCCACCACCCCTCCCCCTCCAAAAAAAGGTGAATTTAATACTTTTTTTTTTTTTTTTTTACATTTAACACAGAAAAAAAATGTGAATCAGATTACATGTCTGCAAAAGGAGGTACCCTGTGCCCACAATCTGTGAGATGGTCTGACCCCCTATTACTGTATATATATATATATATATATATATATAGTGACACTATTTAACCCCCCAGTACTGTATATAGTAAGTTAGTGACACAGTCTGTAATCTGCCGGTGAGATGGCTGGCCTGACCCTACCTGCCCAGTACTTTATAAAGTGACCACAGTCACAGTGACATGGTCCACTCCCCCCATACTGTATATAGTGGTACTGTATAGTGACACTGTTTACCCCCTGCCCCCCCATGCTGTAGTAACAAGGTCTGTAATTTGCTGGTTCCACAAACATACACACACACACATACATGCATAAATACACACACAGTCACATACATACACACACACATAAACACCAATGGGTAAAACAGAAATACTAACCCTTGTAGTCATGTCACACTCACATGATATCAGTGCAGGCAGTGGTAGGTTAATGTTTTTTATAAAAAAAAAAATATATATATATATATTTTTTTTTTTAGCTGGGCCCCCACCCTCAGGGGCCCAGTCACACCTGCAACCTCTGCACCCCCTGTAGTTTCGCCCCTGCCCGGACTGTTATCTGACAGCCACTTGTCTGTCGGACTATTAGCCATTGGCCAAATGTCCGTCAGCCAAATGTCCGTCGGCTAACAGTCCGGCCACTATGATTTGTAATGTGTTTTTTATGTGTTTTGTGCAACTTTTTCTTTTCACGAAACAGTTAACCAGAGCTCTGAAGTTGCGGTAATCATTGTAGTGTAAATCGTGATTGCCCTCAAGTTATCGCTTTTACTTTAAACTTTTAAACCGTGCGATAAGCCTGACGAGTGCAAACATTCGTGATAAACCCCTTACTGCTTGGGCGCAAATGTTTGCACTCCACTTGTAATCTGGACCTTAAAGTGAAAGTAAATCCTAGCGTTTTACAAACGCTAGGATTGAGTATTGAAACAAATAAAGGGGACTTTCATTCATGAAGTATAAGATACTTCATGTAGAAAGCTCCTTTTATTTGTTTCAATCGATCACCGTTTTTAGCTGCTACAGCAGCCCACGGCTAAAAAATTTTTTTGCTAAGAGGTGACGTTTTCACCTCTTAACCAATAGCCGTGCGGTAAATCCGGCTCCCATGGGTGCCAAGCCGGATTTACTGCACGGCTATTGGCTAAAACGTCACCTCTTATCAAATCTTTTTTTTTTAGCCATAGGCTGCTGTAGCAGCTAAGAACGGCGATCGGTTGAAACAAATAAAGGAGCTTTCTACATGAAGTATCTTATACTTCATGAATGAAAGTCCCCTTTATTTGTTTCAATAGTCAATCCTAGCATTTGTAAAACGCTAGGATTTACTTTCACTTTAAATGTGGTTTAAAATCTATATTCCAAACACATATTGTTTAGATTTTATTGGTCCCTTATTGTCCTCAGCAGAAGTGATTAGATAAGGGAACCCTGAGGCTCCTACTTGTTACACAGTGATTCCTTGATGTGTTTAGGAGCTCATTTTATATACATACAGAATTGTCCACAGGGGAAAAAAAAAAAAGATCAAGTAAACAACTCTTAAGATATTTTTCAAGGAGTGTGTCCCTGAAATGCAAAACATGCAAATATTGTTTTAAAAATTGCATTTTAAATGTTTTTTAAATTTTTATTTTGCATGCAGAACTTTTGCAGTATAGAGATTAATTTCTGACGCGTACATGAAAAAATTACTTTGTCCCTTTAATGTGTAGTTGCTTGTGTTGGCTCCAAGCTGTTTTATAGAAATTATCTTTAAATAGATATGGTAGGTGTATTTTTCTTTCACATATATAATGAAAGGGTGTGAAACCCAAAAACTTATGGAAAAATGATACCAACTGTAAATAGCACAAAGTAATCCCAGAGATACAGAATTTTGCTGCGCTGAACAAATACATCATGATAATAATAATACTGTACTCACTAACCTTATCTCATATGTTACCACTTAGATTATGAATATTCACCATTAAGACATTAAATATTAAATGTACCTGGTATCCCAAAGTTTCAGAACAGACAGCTATTTCATATACAACATTAAACATAAATAAGCAATTCCTCATACATGTTATACTCTACAGCTGGTGTAAACAAGTCATTAGAAACACATTACTGTAAAATATATTTTTTTCCTTTACTCTGTCCCTTAAAGTAGCATTGTGGGGTTTAAAACCTGTTACCATATTCCTTGTATTGCAGCAAATTGTGCACTCTTTTGGGAATGTATGAGTTAAGCCGATTCCTATTATGGGGCATGCAGTAAGACTAAGAGATGCATTGAATTTTCCATGCCTTTATGTCTGCCTGTCGACTTTAATAAAACATGCAGGGGGTTAGCTAATCGCTGGAAAAAATGTCTGCCTGTTTGCATGAATGATCAAGAGAAGGGCAATTTTGCAACAGACAGTGCCAGACAGATTGTCTTTGTTCTTTATCATCCAAGGGGGAGAGGGTCGAAAAAATGATAATAATGTAGTATGTATAGACCTAGCAACAGATATCTTGAATTGCTAAAGATAATGGCTTCTATATGTAGAAAATCATACCCCAGAATTTTCGTGTGTGTAAATTGTGCGTCTTGATACATTGTTTCTACAAAAACGTTCCCACAGCTGTTGGTATTTTTTTGTAATACTTTAGCAATTAACTGTATTCATTTGTATTTTTAGCCTTAAGCAATAAAAACAAATGGAGCTTTTCTTACCCTTTTGATTATTAATAATAACCTATATTAGCTATTTTTCACCACAGAGGATGGTCACAAAATGATGTCATCCATTTCAAGCTGCAAAGCAAAGTGAAGTTTATTTTGCATGTTTAAAACATACATTTCTCTGCTTTGATAAAAACAATTAAAGTAATTGTAAACTCTCGCCTTTTTAAAATAAGAATATTAGTGATATTTAAGTTGGAGTTTCATTCATCAGTTGTAATGAAGATGCGCTACAACTTACTTTTTAATATAGATATGAAATTCAAATACCCCGCGCTCCAAATGTCAAATTTTCTGTGAGCTAAAGGTTTGAATTGTCCAATCAGCGCTTTCCCCATATGGCACTTTTGTTGTAGCTATAGCGCTGATTGGAGAACTATTCAAACTGTTAGCTCGCAGAAAAATTGATTTTTGAAGTGGGCGGCAGAGCGTGTTGTATTTGAATTTTATATCTATATTAAAAAGTAAGTTATAGTGCATCTTTTTTAGAGCTGATAAATTAAACTCCATCTAAAATATCAATAACATTCCTGATCTGTTTTTATAAAGGGGGGAGCTTACCATCACAGCTAAAGGGGTCATACATTTTATTACAATTCCAGATTACAAGCATTACTGTTCAGCTGTTTAGGGTGTGCTAATGTGTAAAATTGTATGCTACAATTAATTTGTTGCTGTCTGGTGCTGGGTTAATGAATAAGTACCTATAAACAAACCTAGATGTTTTCTGTGTTGCTGCCTTTGCTCCATTTTCTCACAATGAAATGGCCTAATGCTCTCCTGCAAGCAGACGAGGAGCGAAATTTGCAGCAAATTTGAATGGGACACTTCCATTGACTTTTTGAATAGCAGTTTTATGAATATGACTGCCCAAGGTCTGAACATTGCATAGTCTGTTTTGTTTTTTGTAACAATACACATAGCTTGAGAAGTGTTGCGGATGTGACTACATGTATATGTTATTTCTGACAAATCAGTTGTTTGTGAATACAGGGTGCACATATTTTACAGTTTCTTACTTGGTTTTTCCTAAAGCTTGATTTTAAATTGAGCTGATAGTTTGCAAGGGACACTAGTGCAAAATTAACATTTTATAACAAATTAGAGCATTTTATTTTGTACTATAACGATCCATTAACCCCTTAAGCTAAATGGACATAGGTACTATGTCACACAGTACTTTGCCCAGCAAACCGTACTTGTACAACATTTTGACGCATGCGGCGGTCCCTGCTGTGAGCTTGGACAGCAGAGACTGCAGCTGGAGGCAGAAGGCATCTGTCTTCATATAGTAAGAGAACTCTGATCGTTCTCCTTTACCATATGAAGGCAGATCGCCATTACAGACATTGAGGGGACAGCTAGAAGGGCGGTGGGTCCCTATAGTGAGATTGATTGAAGGGGGAGGTGGAGAGGAGGGGATTACTACACTACAGAAAAAAATTAAATAAATAAACACAACCTCCCCACCAGACTGCTTGCTGGCATATTGCATGTCTGCCATTTCTGAGCAAACGGGATCCTAGGGAAACTTTTACAACCATTTGTCTTATGACTGCAGTATTTGAGTGTAAATAATTTTAGTTTGAAACCCAAAGTTTGTTAAAAAAAACATTAACTATTTTATTTTTATTTTTTAAGTGATGGCATTTAGCAGCCAAGTTGTGGCATGAAATATACCAAAATGGGCCTAAATTAATGCATTGGGTTGTATAGTTTAAATATATACATACATATATATATATATATATATATATATATATATATATATATATATATATATATATACTGTGTATGTATATATATATATATATATAATATTATTATATTATTATTTATTTATAAAGCACCAACAGATTCCGCAGCGCTGCCCATGTGTAAAAGGATAAAAGTACAACAGAGAAACAATTCAATAAAAGTCAAAATTTTACAGACAAATACAGGGGGAATTGAGGGCCCTATTCCCGTGGGAACTTACAATCTAGATATACATATATATGGTTTTGGGGTCATTTTTGAGAATTTGGGCAGTTCTGTTATACCAAATGATTTACCCCATCATTTTAGACATAGCTTCTGATAAAGACCTTAAAATTATCAAAAAGAATAAAAAATATATAATTTTGGGCTTGGCTTAATCAGAGGATGCCAATGAACAAATTTTGAATTCAAATAAAAAAATTGTTTTTACAAGTTTTTGTGTATCGTGACAGTTACAATCATTTCTTAATTCTAAAAATAAATAGCTAGTTGAAACAGCCCCCCCCCCAAAAAAAAACTATATTGTTTTCATAGGTAAATAAAAAAACAAATGTTCTATTTCTGTGTAAACTGAGTGATAGCTAAAATGCTAAAAACACTCTGCTTCTTTGGGCAAGTTTTTCACTGAAATTTACTGTAGCAAAGGGGTTAAAGTCATATGAAACCCCAACATTTTCTTTTGTCATTCAGACAGAGAAAAAAGGTTTCTAATTTACTTCTAATATGACATTTGCTTCTTTCAAATGGCATTCTTTGTTGAAGAGATACCTAGGTAGATGTCTGGAGCACTACAGGAAATAGATAACATTCTTGCAAACTGTTGCCATATAGTTCTCTATATATGTGCACGCTCCTGAGCCTTTCCCAGTCTGCAAAGCTGTGACTTCTAAATATAGGATGTTCTTGTGAGCAATGCAAAATTTTTATTACTACATTACTACCTTGCGATGCTAGACCAGGAGAAAAGGAAACCAATTTATTTAAAGGGACACTGAACCCAAATTTTTTCTTTTGTGATTCAGATAGAGCATGAAATTTTAAGCAACTTTCTAATTTACTCCTATGATCAAATGTTCTTTATTCTCTTGGTATCTTTATTTGAAATGCAAGAATGTAAGTTTAGATGCCGGCCCATGTTTGGTGAACAACCTAGGTTGTCCTTGCTGATTGGTGGACAAATTCATCCACCAATCAAAAACTGCTGTCAAGAGATCTGAACCAAGAAAAAAGCTTAGATGCCTTCTTTTTCATATAAAGATAGCAAGAGACTGAAGAAAAAATGATAATAGGAGTAAATTAGAAAGTTGCTTAAAATTGCATGCTCTATCTGAATCACGGAAGAAAAATATTGGGTTCAGTGTCCCTTTAAGAAACATTTTAAAAACAATAACATTTCTTATTTTGTCTGTAGCTAATTTGCAATGAAATTGAACTGGTGTTTTAGTGTAACTGCCTAATTTAAATTGAATTTTATTTCAAAATGACCTGCAGAAAATGTTTCACTAAAAAATCTCATCGCAGAAAGTGAGGAAAAGTTCTGCCTCTGGGGCAGGGAGTATCTATCAGCCAATAAGCTTTAACAGAAAGTACACAACTGTATCAATTTGAAATTCAATTTAAAGGGATATGAAACCCAATTTTTTCTTCTTTCATGATTCAGGTAGAGCATGACATTTTTTTTTAAATTGTTTATTTATAACCAGCAGAGGGTGCAATGAAACTCAAATACATACTTTACGCTTCGCAGGGCCAATTTTTACATAACAACCATGGAGAGACAAACAAAAAGAGAAAAAATAAAGAGCATCATATATTAAAAAGAAAGCAGTCCCATTTTAAACAGTATGACTATATGTTTAAGAGAAGGAATAAGAGTTAAGGCATCAAAAATAAACTGTACACTCTACTGGGGTTTTTCCGTTTTTACATTTATCCTATGCATCTCAATACTCTGATCGTACTCGTGAGAATTTACCTGCATAAAAAAGAAAAAAAAAGGAAAGGAAAAAAAAAAAAAGGAAAAGGAACTTATACAGAAGAAAGATATGAAGAAAGGAATAAGAGACACAGTCACCAGATTCCTAGCAGTACTAGTTCAGTATTTCTAAATGGGTATATTAGATGTTCAATTTCCTTGGGGGGGAGAGTTTTTATAAATATAGACCACTTTACAAAGAACTTCTTAACATCTGCCTCACTTTGCAAGTCAGTATCCACTTGTTCAATCATACATTGTTTCTTTAGGCTGTTTTTTATTTCTTTTACACTCGGGACTGCTCGATTCTTCCATTTCTTTAAAATTAAATATCTGCCTGCTAGTATTATTAAATTGATAATATTCCTTTTGTTGGGGGATATTTCTCCTTCATGGGCTAGTAGCACCACCTTTAGCGGTGAGAAAAAAAAAGAGGAGAGGCCCAGCGTATTTACCATCCAATATTGGACCTTCAACCAGAAATTTCTAATTTTTGGGCATTCCCAGAACATATGTACTAAGTTAGCTAGGGGCAGCGAACATTTTGGGCAGGCGTTAAAGCTAGAGTTCAGACACTGTGATCCATTTTTCGGTGTAAAATATGACATATGAAGGAGCTTAACCTGCGCCTCCCTCCATGTTGCAGAGAGAGTTGCTTTGGCAACCTCTTGAACTGACGCAATAATTACATTGGAGTCAAGCGTTTCTGTTCTTAGCATATCAGCCCATTTGTCTCGAATTTTTTCAATAGTTTCTGTACCTTTAATAGAGACCAGATTTTGATATATATAAGAATTGAAGTAAATCCATTTCTGACTAATAAGAGCCAGTTTTCTATCTTTCCCAGTGACCAGTCCCATCCATAATTGGTTGAGAGACTAACAGCGTAGTGTCTTGCTTTCAAATAGGCAAAGAAATTTTTATTAGGTATATGAAATTCCTCTTTTAAAAAATCGAAGGTTCTAGTACTTTTATTCTCAAAGTCTAATAATTGATGTACAAAAACAAGCCCTTGAGTCTCCCATTGCGTAAAAAGAGCTGATTGCATGCCGGCTTGAAACTGCGGGTTATTTAGTAATGGATTATATCTTGATAGCCTAGATTCTATAGTTAATAGGTTACAAACCTTTTTCCACATAAGGAGTGGGTTGCAGATTGACCTCATTTTTTTTATTTCTAGAGGGAGCGCGTTTTTATTGCAGTGCACTAGGGCCCTTAAGTCAACTGGATGTGTTATATTAGAATCCAACTCTATGTTTGTAATATAGTTACTACTAGTAAGCCAGTCTGCTATAATACGAGCTAAAAATGCCTGATTATATGTACGTAGGTCAGGAAGAGAGAGACCTCCGAGTTTCATAGGTAGAGCTAATTTAGCTAGAGAAATTCTAGGCTTTTTGTTCTGCCAAATGAATAAACGTAAAGCCGAGTTAAAAGAAAGGATGTCCTTAGCTTTGAGAGTAATTGGGGTGTTTTGGAGAACGTATAGAATTTTTGGTAAGAGAGACATTTTATATAAAGCTATACATCCTGATAAAGAGAGGGGGAGCATCTGCCAGTTTTTAAATGCTTCTTTTACCTTTTTGAGAATCGGGAGTATATTCAAATTATACCAGTTGTCAGGGTTGGCTGATATCCATATTCCTAAGTATCTAACTGCGTCTTGAACTATACTGAAAGGAATATCTAAAGCAGAGTGTTTTGTTTGTTTAATCCATAGTAGCTCTGATTTTGTGTTATTGACCCTGTAGCCTGAGAATGATCCAAATTGTTTGATTATTTTAAGCAATCTAGGGATATTTTTGGAGGTATTTGAGATATATATTAATATGTCGTCCGCATAGAGTGCCATTCGCATCTCCTTCTTATTGACCCTGATACCTTCTAATTGTTGCCGGATTACAATGGCCAGCGGTTCTATAGCCAGATCAAATAAGAGTGGGGAGAGAGGACACCCCTGCCTTGTTCCTCTGCCTAGTTTTATGTCATGAGATAGATCCCCATTTACTATGATTTTAGTTGAGGCATTTTTGTATAGGTTGTCAAAAAAACGAAGAAAATTTCCCCCCAGGCCGAATCTCTTTAAGGTAAAAGACAAATGGTCATAATGTACTGAGTCGAATGCTTTTTCAGCATCGATAAAAATAATAGCCTTGTCAGAAGCATCCTCTTCCCCTTATTCCCTAGTTCTCCCATTACTTTAAAGTACTCTATAGTAAGGAATACTTCCCTTATTTTAGCAGAAGAATTGCGTTTCAGTAAGAACCCGGCTTGGTCTGTATGGATGATATTGGGAAGAAGGGATTGAAGCCTCTCCAAGATCGTCATTAATATCTTATAATCTGTGTTTAGTAATGCGATGGGTCGATAGGATTCTTTCCTCTTTGGGTCTTTTCCAGTTTTTAAAATAAGAACTGTATTTGAAGCAACAAAATCTGGTGATGGGGTCAGACCTTTAATATATAGATCATTGAATAGCGAGGTTAAATGAATTGTTATTTCAGGAGCCATTATTTTATATATTTCATTGGGAAGAGCATCTGGCCCTGAAGCTTTATTTAAAGTTAGGTTCTGGATAGTCAGTAGAGTTTCTTGTTCAGAAATGGGAGAGTGTAGTTCATCCAAAAGATCAGGAGTTAAAGCCGGATGAACCAAATTCTTCCAAAATTCTTCACGTTCTATAAAGTTTGAAGTTTTAGCAGTGTAAAGGGTTCTATAGTAATCTTCGAATACTCCAACCAATTCAGTTGGTGTTTTAAGACACTTTTCCTCTGTTATAATCGTATCTATTATAGGAGATGCTTTCTCCCGTCTAACCAGATTTGCCAAAAGTTTCCCTGTTTTATTCCCATAATGATATAATTTAGCCTGAAGTCTTAAGTCACTTTGTGTTGTTTTATACAAAAGAAAAGAATCCCTATCTGCTAATATGGATATATATCTGGACCAGTTCTCTGGAGTTTTCATATATATGTATCGATTGTAAGCATTTGTTACTGCCTTCAGAAGCTCCCCCTCTCTTAAAGGGACAGTATACTGTAAAATAGTTTTTCCCTTAATGTGTTTACAATTGCTTTTTTTACCAACTGCAGAGTAAAAAATATAGGAAAATTAGATTTTTAAGGTTTATTTGTGTATATTAAAGCTCTGATTTTGTGTTTTGAAGCCACAACCTAATAAAATGGGTTTAGCTTGTAGATATAATCAGATCTCATTACTGTATCACATTGTGCACATATACCTGCTTCTTTATCTTATATCTGTCCTTAAAACAATCACCAGTACTTTGAGAGAACAATGGAAAATAAACATTTTATTACCTTATCTCTGCTATATCTCACTGGGAGTGTAATTTCTTCTGCTGGCTGTGTTTACAAAGCTTATCTATAGCTGGTACGCGCGGCCACAAACTTTCAGAATAGGTGGGGATACCACATGCTAAATCAACCATTTCAAATGCCAATATAAGGGTAAAGGAGCTACTTGTAAACAATTTAATACACTCCAGCAGGTAAAGTGGATCATTTGGAACAAATTAAAGGGGAGAAAATTTTTGAGTAAACTGTCCCTTTAACTTTAATTTCTTGGATCTAGATATGCTATAAGCCAGTATTTCCCCTCTTAAGACTGCCTTGGCTGTTTCCCAGAACAAGGCCGGTCTGGTTATATATTCACAATTCAATTGGGCATATTCGCGGAACTTGGCATTCAGCCAGTTTTTAAATTTATTATTAGAAGCCAAGTATCGCGGAAACTGAAAAGACCTAGTTCCTTTCTTAAAATTATCAAGTTGGAATTCTAGATAGATCGGAGCATGATCTGATATTGTAATTGGTGAAATTCCAGCTTTTATCTGAGATTTACAAATTCTTTCATCCACCAGAAAAAGATCAATCCTGGATAGTGTTTTGTGTGCTCGGGAATGACACGTGTATTCTTTAACTTCTGTATTCTGGAGTCTCCAGATATCACATACTTTCAAATTTTTGTTTAGTTTAAGGAATAATTTAGATTCTAAATGATCTCTTTGTTTTCTTTAAAGTAGAGTCCCGTCTAAGCCTGTCAATTGGGAATTTAGGTGCCATATTAAAATCTCCACAGAGGATCAGATAGCCCTCTGCACATGAGATAAGTTTATTCTGCAGTTTTTCCCAGAAATAAAGATTAAAAACATTAGGAGCGTAGACATTGCAAAGTGTGTACAGAATTTTTAGAATTTTAATTTTAACAATCAGATATCTACCCTCATCATCTGTTTCTATTTGTATAACTTCATATGGAGTTTTCTTACCTAGCAGGATTGCTACCCCGCTTTTCCTTTTAGATGTAGAGGAGAAAATGACTTCCTTGTCCCAAGAGGTCTTAAGCTTGCGGACTTCATCTGGTTTTAAATGAGTTTCCTGTAAAAAGGCTAAGTCAGTATTGTTTTTTTTTAAATAAGAAAGTATTACCTTGCGTTTAATAGGGGAAGTAAGACCTCCTATATTCCAGGAGGTCATCTTGAACTTATTTTTTATACTCATCTAGTAAATACTTAGAGAAAAAAGAGGTAAAAAATAAAAAGAGAGAAAAAAAAAAAAAACATAGAGCAGGCGACTAAAAACTTTAATATCCCTTGTGTCCCATCTAAACCAAGCACTCAGAGGGAGTATGTTCCCACTCCCTCTGCATCCCTTAAACACAATTACTTCCATTTTTTATAAAACAGAAGAGAAAGAAAAGTAGAAAGCTAACTTTACTTTTAGCTGACTCCCCTTCTGCTCTATTCTGGTGCTATGGGGTAAGTTTCCTTATAGAAATTTTCTGCGTCCTGTGCTGAATCAAAAAAATAGTTATGACCATTTAATACTATTTTCAGTTTTGCCGGATAAAGTAAGGTAGCCCTAGCACCTTGCTTAATGAATTTTGTACAGTGTGGGGCGAGTTCCCTTCATTTTGAAGCTGTTTCAGATGAATAATCCTGAAACAGAAGAATTTTTGTACCATCTAGCAGAATAGGTTGATGTTTATGGTATGCCTGAAGTAGTGTAATTTTATGTTTGAAATTTAGAATTTTTGCAATAATTGGTCTGGGTCTTGCGTTTTCTTTACTTTGATTAAGTGAACCTATTCTATGAGCCCTTTCAATAGTTATCTGGGGGTGGGAATCTGGAATCTGAAGTAATCGGGGTATAGTGATTGAGAGCAATTTTTCTAAATCTTTGAATTGTTTACTCTCTGGGACCCCAATAACCCTTAGGTTATTTCTTCTCGACCTGTCCTCTAGGTCTTCGATCTTATTTTGCATTTTCGTTAATGTATTATTTGTTAATTCAAGAGCAGATTTATAAAATGAGGTCATATCCTCAATGTCAGAAATCCTTTGTTCTGCCTCTGAGATTCTATATGCAAATTGTTTGACTTCAGTGGACAGGGAGGCAATATCCTGTTTTATTTCTACCTTAAGAAAGTCAAATTTGGGAGTTAAAGCAATCAGTATATTATTTACCAGGGTTTGCATATCTAGGGGTTCCATTATATTTGGAGGGTTTGCGCCTCCTATTTGTGTCTCTACCAGAGGTTCAGGGGTAGTTTTACTTTTTTTGTCTCTCCTCCCTGCCATGGCTGATGGAGAAAATTTAGGGTGACCGTGCAAATATTTATCCATAAATAGTTAGGGTACCCCCAAAAATACCACGTGCGTTGTGAGTGTGTTGGGGAAGAAAAAAAAAAAAAAAAAAGGGAGAAAACAAGAGGGGGGGAACGGGAAGAAAAATTGTGAAGTGCTCTCGTGAAGTGCAAAAAAAAAAAAAAGGGGGGGGGGGTGGTGTCCACCCAAGTGACAGTTTATTATAATCAAAAACGTGTTTTTAGTGAAGATAATGTGATTTTGTGATTATGTCCTCCTATTCAGCCGTGTGAGGAGTCAATATTTGAGCTTAAATTTACCTGAACTCTCAGGTCTAAAGTTAGTTCCTCTTATATTTCTTATTTACTAGTAGCAGATTTACTTTTATCTTCCCCTAATCCTACAGCTACTGTGTTCCCCACCTAGAGCCGAGATTTAGAACCTTAAAAGGAGAAAAAGAGGATATTGGGCTATGTGTTTCTATCAATTATTTTCAATATCCGGAATTTTCACTCAGGATAGCAGTACACAGCACTGAAAGTATATACATGTGATTCCTTTCATATGTCACCAAAGATAGAAAAGTTAAGATTTAAGACATAGAGAGGCAACAATAAATTACTTGTTTAAGAACTACTTGCAGTTTGAATCAACAACCAGTAGCATTAACACACTCTATGCCTGGCCCATTAACAGAGGGAGAGAAAAGATGGGGTATATCCTTTCTCCCCTTTTTTTTCCCCTTTTCCCCTTTTTTTTCTCTTTATAGTTTAGACTTTTTGCCGTTTTATATAGCAACACTATAATATAGTAAGTACTTTTAGCAGTATGATATTTAAACCAAGATATTTTTCCCTTTCTTTTCTTTTCTTTCTCCAGTTATCTCTTTTAAGATCAGGAGCTTCCTATAAAAGCTTAAAGTTACCACCTGAAGCAGGGATTTAAGACCTTAAAAGAAAAGAGGATGTTGAGCTATATATTTTCAACAGGTATTTTTAGTAAACACAGTTTTCACTCAAGATACCACTGCCTAACACGTAGAGTATATATATGTGATTCCTTAAAAAAAATCACCAGAAATAGGGAAGTTGTGACTCAATACTTAAATGCATAGCCATAGTTAGTTGTTAAAAAGCTTCTTATAGTCTGTTAACTTCAAGGCAAAGTTAGATTGTACTATACCTGCAGCCGTACTCTCTATGCCTTATAGCTGGTACAGATAGTGTAAAGAGATACAGGGAGAGTGAAAAAACAGTGTATCAGAATATTATATTATTATTTTTTTCCCCTTTTCTTTTCCCCTTTCCTCCCTTTCCCCTCTACTTTTTTTTTTAGAGCTCAAACATTTGCAGTTTTATGAAACAGTTATGTACCACAATGTAACGCAATGTACCACAATGTAACAGAATGTATCACGGAGTGTCCTTTAAACAATATGAGGTTGTATTTAGACCAGCAAGTTTTTCTTATCTCTTTTTCCTCCCTCCAATTATCTTCTCTTGAAGTAATTAATATTTCTTTTAGAGTTACTTTTTGTAGTTAGACAAAGACCCTTCTGCCCTCAGCCAGATATTTGTTTTTCTTTCTACTTTCTCTTCTTTCTTTCCCCCTCTTCTTCTTTATGAAATTATGTCCTTTTATATAAGGGCCGCTTTTCCCCGTCTACACGATTAGCCCCTTACACCACTTTAGTGGTATGCTTTGTTAATGTTCTTGCCCACTAGATCCTCTGAGCACCTCTGCGGCCTGTTGGTTTTAAAACTTTGAAAAATACTGGAACTGGCAGTACAAACAAACTTGCCTCCCCCCGCACTCTGCTCACCTGTCTGTAGTATGTCAATATCCAGTGATGGTAGACCTGCTTCTAGTCCTTTCGGGCCCCTTCTCAGGATACCTGGCAGTCTCTCCTCCTCTCGCGCAGCACCGGTGGGAGAGGAGAGAGCGATTATTGCACCAGCCTTCACAGCCTATGCGGGAACCTTCCGCGATCTTCACCCTTCCACCTTGATGGCTCCAACTCCTACCCCTCTCTCGCAGCTCCGGTGGGAGAGGGGAGGATCCAGCAATAGAGTGCGGAGGCTGATCCCGGATGCAAGCAACCCACTTGACACCGATGTCGGCCCGGAGTCGCGATCCGCTCAGAGAGAGAGAGAGCCTGTTCCACCAAATGCAGGTGATTATAGATTAAGGGTCCAAACGAGGCAGACAGGCTTGTTGTGTGCTGAAGTATATTCTCCTATGGGCCGCCTGTCCAACCGGCTCCGATCACCGTCTCAAACAAACCCACAGAGGCGAAAGGGAAAAAGGAGGCAGCGTGCAGCGGGGGGGTCCAGTCCACAGGCAGCAACGGGGGCCAGAGTTCTCGGGAGTAAACACAGTGATAGATGGCCGCTAAGATCCCTGCCAGCAGGCATGCTCAGAGGGGCAAATAGGAAAGTCCAGTGAAGTAGCAGATACACCTGGCCCTACTAGGTAGGGACGGGGGAGTCCACCTGCTTAGTAGGTATAATATAGAAATTTTATTTTCTCTTTTCTGGGTATCTAGTTCTCCGTTCTTTTTGGCATGTCCAGTTAAGAACAAAGGTTTGCCAGTTAGGACGAATGTTTGTTAAAAGAAGCTTAAATGTCGACAACATTAGTTCCAAAATAAGGGTTTTTCTTCCCTTTGGCTTAGTTTAGTTTATTATACAGCGATATGTAACAACGCTTTTCAGGTTCCAGAGGCGTTGTCTCAGGCTATCCAATTAGCTACCCCACTGATTGGGGTAAGGCGCGAGAGAAACCGCCAGCAGCTGTAGGACTGGAGCAGAGAGCTCAGCAGCTTGCACCTTGCTCCTCCTCCACCGGAACCAGAGCATGAAATTTTAAGTAACTTTCTTATTTACTCCTATTAACAAATTTTCTTCGTTCTCTTGGTATGCTTTGTTGAATGAACAGCAATGCACTTCTGATTGCTGATTGAACACATGCGTGAGCCAATGGCAATCAGTATATATATATTCATCCACCAATCAGCAACTAGAACCTAGGTTCCTTGCTGCTCCTGAAGCTTTCATAGATAAACCTTTCAGCAAAGGACAACAAGAGAAGAAAGCAAATTAAATAATAGAAGAAAGTTGTTTAATATTGTATGCTCTATCTATATCATGAAAGAAAATGTTTGGGTTTAATGTCCCTTTAAACAGCTTTTACCTCATATATTTTTTAAGGCACAAATTTTACTATGAATGACAGAGAAAAAAATTGTACAATGTCACTTTAAGTAAACTAAGTCAGTCAGTGTTTTCTGTAGTTGATAATAAACCCCCCTAATAGTGAGATTGCATTAAGCATAACCAATCCGACACTTATTTTGCTGCATCTCTTTAGCTTTCATAAAGGGACTGCACATCTTATCAGGAGGCGTATGGCAGCGCCTACCTCGGCGCTGCCACAGGAGCAGATTGGTATGAACAGAGCATAACTACCAATGAGAGCATGTGCATGTGGCACCGGAGCGTTGTTAAAAGGCTAAAGGTGTGCTGATATATTCTATTGGTTTTAAGAATATCTAACATTATTAGTGAATATAATTGTATAATAATGCTCACATATTCTGACAAAAAAACATACACAAACCTATGAAGTTGTTTAATGAAAACTTTTTACTGTGACTTTTTTTCTTTGTCTATATTGTACTGTTGTTTAAAAATATTAAAATGTCTTTCTTATGTAATAAAAGTGATTAAAGGGACATGAAACCCAACATTTCTTTCATGTAATTGGCAAGAGTCCATGAGCTAGTGACGTATGGGATATACAATCCTACCAGGAGGGGCAAAGTTTCCCAAACCTCAAAATGCCTATAAATACACCCCTCACCACACCCACAATTCACTTCATTTCAATTTTTACCTAAGGTTGTGAATTCTAACAACATTAGTAGAGAAATTGTTGTTCCTTCCTTGTGTCCTAATCCTAAGAATTCTTTGGAAAGATTCTTACATTCTTTGGATGTGGTAAGAGCTTTGAAATATTATGTTGAAGCTACCAAAGATTTCAGGAAGACTTCCAGTCTATTTGTTTTATTTTCTGGTCCTAGGAAAGGTCAGAAGGCTTCTGCTATTTCCTTGGCTTCTTGGTTAAAGCTTTTGATTCATCAAGCTTATTTGGAGTCGGGTGAGACCCCGCCTCAGAGAATTACAGCTCATTCTACTAGATCAGTCTCCACTTCGTGGGCTTTTAAGAATGAAGCTTCAGTTGATCAGATTTGCAAAGCGGCAACTTGGTCCTCTTTGCATACATTTACTAGGTTCTACCGTTTTGATATATTTGCTTCTTCAGAAGCAGTTTTTGGTAGAAAAGTTCTTCAGGCAGCTGTTTCAGTTTGATTCTTCTGCTGATGTTTTAAGTTTTTCTTGTCATTAAAAGAATAAACTTATAATTTGGGTTGTGGATTATTTTTTCAGCGGTAAATGGCTGTTTTTTTATTTTATCCCTCCCTCTCTAGTGACTCTTGCGTGGAGTTCCACATCTTGGGTATTGCTATCCCATACGTCACTAGCTCATGGACTCTTGCCAATTACATGAAAGAAAACATAATTTATTTAAGAATTTACCTGATAAATTCATTTCTTTCATATTGGCAAGAGTCCATGAGGCCCACCCTTTTTATGGTGGTTATGATTTTTTGTATAAAGCAGAATTATTTCCTAATTACTTTGTTGATGCTTTTTACTCCTTTCTTTATCACCCCACTTCTTGGCTATTCGTTAAACTGAATTGTGGGCGTGGTGAGGGGTGTATTTATAGGCATTTTTTTTGAGGTTTGGGAAACTTTGCCCCTCCTGGTAGGATTGCATATCCCATACGTCACTAGCTCATGGACTCTTGCCAATATGAAATAAATTAATTTATCAGGTAAGTTCTTACATAAATTATGTTTTCTCTTGCATGATTTAGACAGAGCATATGATTTTAAACAACTTTCCAGTTTATCTCTATTATCTAATTTGCTTTATTCTCTTGGTATATTTAATTAAAAAAGCATACCTATGTAGGCTTATAGCCAGAAATGCATCACTGGGACCTAGCTGCTGATTTGTGCTGCACACAAATGCCACTCTTCCTTGGTTCACCAGATGTGTTCAGCTGGTTCCCAGTAATTCATATCTGCTCCTGCAACAAAGCATAGCTAGAAAATGAAGTAAATTTAAAGGGACACTAAACCCAATTTTTTTTCTTTTATGATTCAGATAGAGAATACAATTTTAAACAGCATTCCAATTTACTTCTATTATATAATTTGCTTCATTCTTTAGATATCCTCTGTTGAAGAAATAGCAATGCACATGTGTGAGCCAACCACACGAGGCATCTATGTGCAGCACCCAATCAGCAGCTACTGAGCCTATCTAGATATGCTTTTCAGCAAATATATCAAGAGAATGAAGCAAATTAGATAATAAAAGTAAATTAGAAAGTTTAAAATTGCATACTCTTTCTGAATCCTGAAAGAAAATGTGTGTTTATGTCCCTTTAATAATAGAAGTACATCACATGCTCTATCAGAATCATGAAGGCACCATTTTTGAGTTTCATGTCCCTTTAAATGTTACTGAACGCTTTTGCCTGAATATCACTAGACAAGACAAAACGTGCATTTTCTTAAAGCCTTTAAAAACTATTTGAGCTGTAATTGAATA
Organism: Bombina bombina; assembly: GCF_027579735.1. Taxonomy (NCBI): domain Eukaryota; kingdom Metazoa; phylum Chordata; class Amphibia; order Anura; family Bombinatoridae; genus Bombina; species Bombina bombina. The sequence goes on along the minus strand of NC_069501.1, from coordinate 430,524,607 downwards.
GCAACGTCATACAAATCTTTTTCGCTGAAAGCTGTTAAAATTTAGCATGGTTGATTTCTCTCTGTTCTTTAATCTTCTAAGGTGAAGACAGTATGAGGTTTGTAAATGATATTTACAGCACACTATCTGAAGCAATCATTGTCTTGTTATAGTGCTGAAATTGGATGCCTTTTATATGAATTGCAGATATTTGCACGTTAGCGGATTTTAGTATTTTTTTTCTTCAAAATCAGCTTGACAGTGTGTTTATCTCATGGTTTTGTACGTTGCAGTTTTATGCTAAATAACTGAAGAAATTCATGCGTTTAACTGACTGGTACTCAGCTCAGTGTTAAATGGAATATTGGCACTTCAATTTGCATGATTAGTAGATAGGCAAATATTTCTGCAGAATCATTAAAAAAAACAGATGTTAGACACATCTGTTTGTTCTAAACAAATGTGGGTTTACCAAATATTCAACATTTTGTTTTTACATTACTTGTGATATATAATATTTAAAACCATGAATATTAAAGGACCAGTAAATACAGATTTGCATAATCAACAAATACACAATCAAAAGAAAATGCAATAGCACTTAGTCTGAACTTTAAGTAAGTAGAAGACTTTTTTTCTGACAAATTTCAAAGTTATGTCTATTTCTACTCCCCCTGTATCATGTGACAGCCATTAGCCAATCACAAATGCATAAATGTATATTCTGTGAATTCTTGCACATGCTCAGTAGGAGCTGGTGACTCAAAAAAAGTGTAAATATTAAAAGACTGTGCACATTTTCTTAATGGAAGTAAAGTTGTTTAAAATTGAATGCTCTATCTGAATAATGACAGTTTAATTTTGACTTGACTGTCCCTTTAACATTCACATGTTAACTCTGATACAGCGCTATTGCAAGTAGTGTTGTTTTGTGGTGATACCTGGAGCCTTGGTCAGCTTCAACTTTGTTCAACTCTGTTTCACAAACTTGTAAACTACCCTTACACTTCTAAAGAAATATCAAATATGTTCTAGGGCTTGCATAATACCGTTAAAAACGCCATCTTTTATTTTTCATTTACATTAAAAGTACTTGAATATACGGTGCATTTCGCGTTTAAAAAAACTTTTTATCAAAGACCATGTTTCTGGACCTGTTGGTTTAGTGGCACTTTACCTAGTTGCAGATTTGCATACTTTTTTTCCTATATTTCTTTTGCAAAATAGTATTACTAAATATTCAGTGCACTACAATTAAAAAAAAAGTGTTTCAAACCAAAAAGAGTTTAATCAAAAAATAGGATTTTAGACCTGTTGGTACGTTAAGGGCACTTGCCTATTTACAGATTTGGTAACTTTAAAGGGACATAATTCTAATATGCTAAATTACTTGAAAGTGATGCAGAATAACTGTAAAAAGCTGACATGAAAATATCACCTGAACATCTCTATGTAAAAAGGGAAGATATTTTACCTCAAATTTTTTCAGCTCAGCAAAGTTCTTGGTGAACAGTTAGAGCTGCTGTTAAGCAATAGCCAATCAAGGGCTCCATTACATATGCAGCGTCGCCCGCAAAATCCTCCGCAGCTTGATTTTACGCGATTTTGGTATTACAGATATGGCATAGCATACAAGTTACGCGCATATATTTCACTCTTAGGCCGTATTTTTTTTACCCATAGACTAACATAGAACAGCCGCGCAATTTGGTATCTAATATACAGCATAAGGACTTAGGCACGCAGAATTCAGAAAATCTACTCCATTCTCATCTCACCACAAATTGCAGGCACAGTAACCCTTGCACTGACTAAAAAAGCAACGTAACTCCCTGAAGGCCTAACAAACGCATGCGCAATCACATACATATCAGCTGCAAATCTCAAACGGTTAAACCTCATTTATTATTCCTGCCCCTGCAAGTGTGTCAAACCAATCACAAACAGCACAACCTCTCACCTGCAGCCTTAAAACACCTGTCAATGCACACCCTCATTAGCCACCATGTTTCCCCTGCTTTACCTACAATATCTAACTGAAGAAAATGGCGGCTGCGCATGGGTTTATATATGAATTTTGAATAGCGTAATTACGTGTCGCATTTTTATTTGAAATCGCGGTTAATTTTTACGAGTGTTAGCCTAATTTCTCTTGTAAGGTGTATCCAGTCCACGGGTTCATCCACTACTTGTGGGATATTCTCCTTCCCAACAGGAAGTTGCAAGAGGACACCCACAGCAGAGCTGTCTATATAGCTCCTCCCCTAACTGCCACTCCCAGTCATTCTCTTGCAACTGTCGACAAGATAGGAAGTATAAGAGATATGTGGTGACTTAGTGTAGTTTTTACCTTCAATCAAGAGTTTGTTATTTTTAAACGGTACCGGCGTAGTACTGTTTTACTCCCAGGCAGAAATTAGAAGAAGAATCTGCCTGGAGGTTGATGATCTTAGCGGTTTGTAACTAAGGTCCATTGCTGTTCTCACGCATAACTGAAGAGTATGGGAAAGACTTCAGTTGGGGGAACGGTTTGCAGTTTACCTGCTTTAAGGTATGTTCAGTATATTTATTTCTAGAGAAATGATAAGATCTAGAAAATGCTGACAGAGCCTTGTATAATTGAGGTAAGCCTGATGCAGTGATTTAACAACGACTGGGATCATGCTTACAAAAAAGGGTAATATTCATGTTAATACTCATATTTCTTAGTGTCAAAACGTTTACATGTTATATAGAAAGAACGTTTTTTCTCTGAGGGTGATAAATCGTTTTTTGGGGCCTAATTTCCACATGGCTAGTCAGACACTCCTAGGAGTATTTTCCTAAGGCCCTCTGACATCAAGTGCATGGTGGGAGGGGCCTATTTTCGCGCTCTAGATGCGCAGTTCTTATTCAGACTGAGACATCCAGCTTCCCCAAAGGAGTCCTCTGGCATCTGAGGAACACTATAAAGGGCTTATTTCTTCCCTAAATCGTATTTGAGGGCAGGTAGGAGCCACAGCAGAGCTGTGGCAAGGTGTTTAACTGTTTATTAACGTTTAACGTTTTCAAATCCGGTTTGGGGCCTAAAGGGTTAATCATCCATTTGCAAGTGGGTGCAATGCTGCTTTAGTCCCTTATACATACTTTTTAACACTGTTTTGCAGTTTATGTGATAGATTTTTCTCTTAAAGGCACAGTACCGTTTTTGTTTAATTGCTGTTTCACATTTATTAAAGTGTTTTCCAAGCTTGCTGGTCTCATTACTAGTCTGTTAAACATGTCTGACATAGAGGAAACTCCTTGTTCAATATGTTTAGAAGCCATTGTGGAACCCCCTCTTAGAATGTGTACCAAATGTACTGAAATTTCTATAAATTATAAAGACCATATTAGGGCATTTAAAGATTTATCACCAGAGGTTTCTCAGACTGACAAAAGGGAGGTTATGCCATCTAGCTCTCCCCACGTGTCAGAACCTATAACTCCCGCTCAAGTGACGCCAAGTACATCTAGCGCGTCCAATGCGTTTACCTTACAAGACATGGCGGCAGTTATGACTAATACCCTCACAGAGGTATTGTCCAAACTGCCAGGGTTACAAGGAAAGCGAGACAGCTCTGGGGCTAGAACAAATACAGAGCTTTCTGACGCTTTAATAGCTATGTCTGATATACCCTCACAATGCTCCGAAGCCGCGGCAAGGGAGTTGCTATCTGAGGGTGAGATTTCAGATTCAGGGAAGACGTTACTTCAGTCCGATTCTGAAATGACAGCCTTTAAATTTAAGCTTGAACACCTCCGCTTATTGCTCAGGGAGGTTTTAGCGACTCTGGATGACTGTGACCCCATTGTAGTTCCAGAGAAATTGTGTAAAATGGACAAATACTTTGCAATGCCTGTTTACAATGATGTCTTTCCAGTCCCTAAGAGGTTCTCGGAAATTATTACTAAGGAATGGGATAGACCAGGTGTTCCGTTCTCTCCCCCTCCTGCTTTTAAAAAGATGTTTCCCATAGATGTCGCTATACGGGACTCGTGGCAGACAGTCCCTAAGGTGGAGGGTGCTGTTTCTACCCTAGCTAAGCGTACAACTATCCCCGTCGAGGACAGTTGTGCTTTCTTAGATCCTATGGATAAAAAATTGGAGGGTCTCCTTAAGAATTTTTTTATCCATCAAGGTTTTATTCTCCAGCCTCTTGCATGCATTGCCCCAGTTACTGCCTCAGCGTCTTTTTGGTTCTAGTCTCTTGAGGAGGCTCTACAGGTGGAGACCCCATTAGATGATATTTTAGACAGGATTAAAGCTCTCAAGTTAGCTAATTCCTTTATTTCTGACGCCGTTTTTCATCTAACCAAACTAACGGCTAAGAATTCAGGTTTTGCCATTCTGGCGCGCAGGGTGCTATGGCTTAAGTCCTGGTCAGCAGACGTTACTTCAAAGTCTAAGCTTCTTAACATCCCCTTCAAAGGACAGACCCTATTCGGGCCGGGCCTGAAGGAGATCATTTCTGATATTACTGGAGGAAAAGGTCACGCCCTTCCTCAGGATAGGTCCAATAAATTAAGGACCAAACAGAATAATTTTCGTTCATTTCGAAACTTCAAGAGTGGTTCAGCTTCCTCTAATGCAAAACAAGAGGGAAATTTTGTCCAGTCCAAACCAGTCTGGAGACCGAACCAGGCTTGGAACAAGGGGAAGCAGGCCAAAAAACCTGCTGCCGCCTCTAAGACAGCATGAAGAAGTAGCCCCTGATCCGGGACCGGATCTAGTAGGGGGCAGACATTCTCTCTTGGGCAAGAGACGTCCAGGATCCCTAGGTATTAGAGATTGTTTCCCAGGGATATCTTCTGGACTTCAAAGCTTCATCTCCAAAGGGGAGATTTTATCTCTCACAATTATCTGTAAACCTGATAAAGAGAGAGGCATTCTTACGTTGTGTTGAAGACCTACTGGTTATGGGAGTGATCCACCCAGTTCCAAGGGAGGAACAGGGGCAGGGCTTCTATTCAAATCTGTTTATAGTTCCCAAAAAAGAGGGAACTTTCAGACCAATCTTGAATCTCAAGATCCTAAACAAATTTCTCAGGGTCCCATCCTTCAAGATGGAGAATATACGAACCATCCTCCCTATGATCCAGGAGAGTCAATATATGACTACCGTGGACTTAAAGGATGCTTATCTCCACATTCCGATTCACAGAGATCATCATCAGTTCCTCAGGTTCGCCTTCTTAGACAGGCATTACCAGTTTGTGGCTCTTCCCTTCGGGTTAGCCACGGCACCAAGAATCTTTACGAAGGTTCTAGGGTCCCTACTGGCGGTTCTAAGGCCACGGGGCATAGCGGTGGCTCCTTACCTAGACGACATTCTGATACAGGCGTCGACTTTTCAAATCGCCAATTCCCATACGGACATTGTTCTGGCCTTTCTGAGGTCTCACGGGTGGAAGGTGAATGAAGAAAAGAGTTCTCTCTCCCCTCTCACAAGAGTTTCCTTCCTAGGAACACTGATAGATTCAGTAGAAATAAAAAAAATTCTGCCAGAGGTCAGATTATCAAAGCTTCTAACTTCCTGCCGTGCTCTTCATTCCACTTCTCAGCCGTCAGTGGCTCAGTGTATGGAAGTAATCAGCCTAATGGTAGCGGCAATGGACATAGTTCCGTTTGCCCGCCTACATCTCAGACCACTGCAACTTTGCATGCTCAATCAGTGGAATGGGGACTACACAGATTTGTCCCCTCTGCTAAATCTTGATCAAGAGACCAGGGATTCTCTTCTCTGGTGGTTATCTCAGGTCCATCTGTCCAGGGGAATGAGTTTCCGCAGGCCAGAGTGGACTATAGTGATGACAGATGCCAGCCTTCTGGGCTGGGACGCAGTCTGGAACTCCCTGAAGGCTCATGGTTTGTGGACTCAGGAGGAAGTCCTCCTTCCGATAAACATTCTGGAACTGAGAGCGATATTCAATGCTCTTCAGGCTTGACCTCAACTAGATGCGGTCAGGTTCATCAGATTTCAGTCGGACAATATCAGGACTGTAGCCTATATCAACCATCAGGGGGGAACAAGAAGCCCCTTGGCAATGTTGGAGGTTTCAAAGATAATTCTATGGGCAGAGGTTCACTCTTGCCATCTCTCAGCTATCCATATCCCAGGAGTAGAGAACTGGGAGACGGATTTTCAATCGGGGGAGTGGGAGCTCCATCCGGAGGTATTTGCCCAGCTGATTCAACTATGGGGCAAACCAGAACTGGATCTGATGGCGTCTCATCAGAACACCAAGCTTCCTTGTTACGGGTCCAGGTCAAGGGATCCCCAGGCAGTGCTGATAGATGCTCTAGCAGTGCCTTGGTCCTTCAGCCTGGCTTATGTGTTCCCACCATTTCCTCTCCTCCCTCGTCTGATTGCCAAGATCAAGCAGGAGAGAGCTTTGGTGATTTTGATAGCACCTGCGTGGCCACGCAGGACTTGGTATGCAGATCTGGTGGACATGTCATTCTTTCCACCATGGACTCTGCCGCTGAGGCAGGACCTTCTACTCCAAGGTCCATTCAAACATCCAAATTTAATTTCTCTGCGGCTGACTGCTTGGAGATTGAACGCTTGATTTTTATCAAAACGTGGTTTCTCTGAGTCGGTCATTGATGCCTTAATTCAGGCTTGAAAGCCTGTCACCAGGAAAATCTATCATAAGATATGGTGTAAATATCTTCATTGGTGTGAATCCAAGGGTTACTCATGGAGTAAAGTCAGGATTCCTAGGATATTATCCTTTCTCCAAGAAGGATTGGAGAAGGGATTGTAAGCTAGTTCCTTAAAGGGACAGATTTCTGCTCTGTCTATTCTTCTGCACAAGCGTCTGGCAGATGTTCCAGACGTTCAGGCGTTTTGTCAGGCTTTAGTTAGAATCAAGCCTGTGTTTAAACCTGTTGCTCCGCCATGGAGTTTAAATTTAGTTCTTAAAGTTCTTCAAGGGGTTCCATTTGAACCTCTGCATTCCATAGATATCAAGCTTTTATCTTGGAAAGTTCTGTTTTTGGTAGCTATCTCTTCGGCTCGAAGAGTTTCAGAGTTATCTGCCTTACAGTGTGATTCCTCTTATCTGATCTTCCATGCAGATAAGGTAGTTTTGCGTACCAAACCTGGGTTTCTTCCTAAGGTGGTATCTAATAAGAATATCAATCAGGAGATTGTAGTTCTGTCACTGTGTCCTAATCCTTCTTCAAAGAAGGAACGTCTATTACACAATCTTGACGTGGTTCGTGCTTTAAAGTTTTATTTACAATCTACTAAGGATTTTCGTCAAACATCTACATTGTTTGTCGTCTACTCTGGACAGAGGAGAGGCCAAAAGGCTTCGGCATCTTCTCTTTCTTTTTGGCTGAGAAGCATAATCCGTTTAGCTTATGAGACTGCTGGCCAGCAGCCTCCTGAAAGAATTACAGCTCATTCCACGAGAGCGGTTGCTTCCACATGGGCTTTTAAAAATGAGGCCTCTGTTGAACAGATTTGTAAGGCGGCGACTTGGTCTTTGCTTCATACTTTTTCTAAATTCTACAAATGTGATACTTTTGCTTCCTCTGAGGCTATTTTTGGGAGAAAGGTCTTGCAGGCAGTGGTGCCTTCCATTTAAGTTCCTGCCTTGTCCCTCACTTCATCCGTGTCCTAAAGCTTTGGTATTGGTATCCCACAAGTAATGGATGAACCCGTGGACTGGATACACCTTACAAGAGAAAACAAAATTTATGCTTACCTGATACATTTCTTTCTCTTGTGGTGTATCCAGTCCACGGCCCGCCCTGTCACTTTAAGGCAGGTGTTTTTTATTTTTAAACTACAGTCACCACTGCACCCTATGGTTTCTCCTTTTTTCTTGCTTGTCTTCGGTCGAATGACTGGGAGTGGCATTAGGGGAGGAGCTATATAGACAGCTCTGCTGTGGGTGTCCTCTTGCAACTTCCTGTTGGGAAGGAGAATATCCCACAAGTAATGGATGAACCCGTGGACTGGATACACCACAAGAGAAAGAAATTTATCAGGTAAGCATAAATTTTGCATAAAACTTCTCTTTTATTGACACTTTCCGTGGACAAAATACTGGCATAAGTTACTTACGACGACTGAAATGTGTATTTGCGCACATTTCAGAAGATCGCCAGTTTGTCCTCCTTACGCCAATTTAGCATCAAACGGCGCAGTATATGTAATACCCCGATGTGCGAGGTGAAACTACGGGCAGCGCAGGTTTCCACGATTGCGCCGAAGCCTGCGACGTATATTTAATCGCGCCCCCAGATCAGCACTGCAGTGCTGAGGCCTTGCATTGCTTTACTGTGATCTCATGAAATTTCACTTAAATCTCATGAGATTTCACAGTAAACGTCCTTTAATTGAATAGGAAAATAACATGAGTCTGCCTCCACATGCACACTCCCTTGGAAGTCCTGGGATTAGTCTTTTTACAGTGGGGTGTGAATACTTAGGAAATTAGGTAAATATCTTCCTTTTTTTTACGTAGAGATGTTAGGGTTGATATTTTCTAGTCAGCATTTTACAGCGATGCAGCATTACTTTTTAAGTGTTTCAACATTTGGGTATCATGTCCCTTTAAAGGGACATTCCGATCAAAATTGTAATTTTCTCTGCATGTGAAGCATAGATAGATATTATCACTAAACCCACATTTTTTACATTGTAAATACTGCAACTGCTCAGAGCATTAGTAGGGCTTGTCTCATGTCAGCAATTAACAAATCGAGTCATTACTAGATGATACAAGCACCTAAGGCTCTCTGAGCAAGTACTGTGTTTAAAAGCTGGTGCACGGTGCATACTTAAATACACTTTTGAAACAGCTATAGCTTTTATTAGAAGCATTTTTGCCAATACATGTATGTTACAAAAATACTTCTGTTCAATATGAAATGCATGCATGTGGTTTCCAATTTTGGCTGGAATATCCCTTTAAGTTTGAATCTATATTTTTTTGCTAATTGCTTTTTAAATGGGAAAAGAAAACGGCAAAATCTAATTTCAAAAGGGCGTAGCTTATGTACAGAATTATGTAGAACTTTAGGGACTTTGAGAAGGATTATGTAGTTCTGGAGACTTTTTTGATAATAGGGAATTTCAAGATCATGTTGATCTATTATGATTTGCTCACTTGCTTGTTATTTTTCAAATCTTTTTAAAGATTTCAATTGTTCCTTTGTTAAAAAACATTGGTTAAAGGGACAGGAAACCCCAACATTTTCTTTTATGATTTGGATAGAACATACAATGTTAAACAACTTTCTAATTTGTTTCCATTATCAAATTTGCTTCGTTCCCTTGTTATCCTTTGCTGAAGGAACAGCATTGTACTACTGCAGCAAGATGAACACATCTAGTCAGCCAATCACAAAAGACAATTGTGTGCAGGAACCAATTAGCAGCAGCTCCCACTAGTGTAGGATATGTGCATATTATTTTTCAACAAGGGATACCAAGAGAACAAAGCACATTTGAAAATAGAAGTGAATTTATAAGTGTCTTAAAAATTACATGCTCTATCACAATCGTGTTTAATTTTGACTGTCCTATCCCTTTAAAGTATTTTTTTTTACATTTTTTTTCTGTCTTAGTTTTGTAGCTATCAAAAATTATTATAAAATGATAATATACACCATCATGGATTCTATTAGCTTCCCAAAGTATAAAAGTATAAGAGTCTAATCAAGTGGAAAAAGGTCTCTTATGTTAAATAATTCTAGAAGACCCTTAGGCAAAGCCACTGGAGTTAGGGGTAGACGAGTGTTCCATGGATATGACTGGGATGTGCAATTAGTGTGCCTAGGTGGTCCCAGTAATAACAGGATATTTATTGGAAATCAAGTGGGACAGGAGAGGTGACAGGACAGAGCACTGGGAGCTCTGATATTGACAATCTAGTTCTAGATCACTAAATTAGAAATAACTATCTGACACTTTTATTTTAGCAAAAGGAGCATGAAATAAGGAGCATGTTCTTCATCTGTGCACATTGCAACTCTGTTTTAACTTTGCAAAAGGGATTTCTTTTTTCTGAGCAAACCTGCTGGATGATTTACAGAAATAAATGTGGTCTGCCATTCAGAAAGGCACCTCTTTCTCTTTGGCCTTCACCTTTGGCAGCATTTTCCCTTAAAGGGACAGTCAAGTACAAAAATACCTTTCATTAATTAAATAGGGCATGAAATTTTAAACAACTTCACCAATTTTGCTTTGTTCTCTTGGTATTCTTAGTTGAAAGCTAAACCTAGGAGGTTCATATGCTAATTTCTTAGACATCGAAGGCCGACTCTAATCTGAATGCATTTTCACCACTAGAGGGCATTAGTTCATGTGTTTCATATAGATAACATTGAGCTCATGCACGTGAATTTACCGTAGAGTGAGCACTGATTGGCTAAAATGCAAGTCTGTCAAAAGAACTGAAATAAGGGGGCAGTCTGCAGAGACTTAGATACAAGGTAATTACAGAGGTAAAACGTGTATTATTATAACTGTGTTGATTATGCAAAACTGGGGAATGGGGGGATTATCTATCTTTTAAAACAACAAAAATTCTTGTGTTGACTGTCCCTTTAAGACACACAGTTTTCAGAAACAGCTCCCATTTGGATCACATAAAAGTGCTAGTTATCTTTTTTGGAACATTAACTTGCCACCACCAATCATAACATTATTAAAATATATTTGAAAATTTTTTTTATTCACAACCTTGGTGGGGTTCCTACCTTTTTTTCATTTTTTTTTTTATTACCTTCTGCGTTTCATGAGATGATATCACCAGTCATTTAAATCCAAGAAATCAGATGATAATTTCATGAGGAATCTGCAGTTCTTTCGTACTGGGAAAAAGTACTGTAATTTAGGACATAAAATATAGATTCTAGCAGTAAATCAAGAAAAGTAATCTGAACTTTTGAACTTTACGCACACATTCTCCTTCTCGCAACCTTTTATTTTACGATCATAGTGTGTATCAGCTCACATATGTCAATGGAATATGTAATATTATCTGTTATTTTTCCATTGCTGGATGTTAAACGGGGGTATAAAACCCTTCATTTGTTTCTCAGCAAAATTCTTTAATCTGAAAAAAAAAAAAAGATTAATTTAAGAAAAAGATGGTATATTTTATTTATTCATGTCCCTAAATCATGTAGGATACAGTGCAGCTCTGAATGCTTTCAAACTTACTATACCTAGCTCAAATCATGTGGTGAAACCTTCCTTGTACTCCATGGGCTCGACTACAGGTGGTGCACTATTGTTTGTGCACAAGCGATATTCGGTTTTTGTAGCCATATGCGCGCAAGTTAAATTCCACCCGTATTACAAGTTGAAAGTAAATGCAAACCAGTGAACGCAATCGCGATTTACAACTTCAGAGCTCTGATTAACTGTGTCACAAAACACATCGAAAATCAATTTAAAAGTATAAGTTACACTCATAATAACACATTCTAATAAAAATTATTTTTTAAAAATTGCAAAAATAAAGTTATAAGGGCTCAAAGATATGAGATGTCAGGTGTTAGAAAAAACCCAGCCAAAAGTGCTTTTACACGTATAAATGTATGTATGTCTATAAATATATATGCATCTATTTACAGACATATGTACATATATAAATACAGATCTACATATGTATAGAAATAAATATATATCTCATTGCAATCCAGGTTTGCGCGAGCTGGCAGCTGTTTTTTTTATGTTCAAAATGAGGCTCCATTAAAGTCTAAGGCAGAATACGATCCTGCATACGATCTGCAACTTCGCAATGTCTTTTTTTTTTTTTCTGCGCAAGGATGCGACACCGAGAGTGCAAGAGTTTTACTTGTAACCTGTAATATGTGCGCAACTGAGTGCGTGATGGTAAAAAACGTTGAGCTTAAATAAAGCACTCGAGGGAGCACCAATTTGCTCTCCACTCATAATCAAGCTCTATGCCGGAACTACCTACCATCCCAAAATTGAAATACTATTCTTTCCCGCAGCTGTCCAGGATTTTATAAAAGTCTTGATATATGCTGAGGAATGTCAAGACATGTTTATTATCCACATTCTTCTCTGTCTACTCCTCAACCAACTCCACTCATTGCTTTTGACTCCACCCCCCAGTTTGTAGCAATCTTCTTCCTGGATCTCCCTTCTTAATAATTTTATGGGAATATTGGGAGTTTTGCTATTCTTCAGGATACTCACTTTTGAATTTGTAGCATAAACCCCCTTTTAAAACAGAATTGGTTGCAGTTCTGGTGATTTTTGCTTCATTTTCAAAGCCATTCTCATCCATTAGAAAAAAAAATGCAGAAAAATTGGTAAAAGTCATTAAATTAGTAAACTATGTAACAGTACAGTCTAGTTGAATGTGCAAGCAACAAATGATAAACTTAGAAAATTGGATGTAGTAGGCTTTTTAAAGGGATTCTAGGGATTTTCAGAGATCATGAGAAAACTTAGATATATGATAAAATTAGAAGTAAACCATGGCAGCTTATTAATTCAATACAAATGGAGACTGCTGGATATATTTGAATGTAGGGTTGTATTTTTTTTTTTTTTTTTTTACTTAAAGTTCCATAAAAGTTCAATAAGAATGTGTTTGAACACTGCACATAGGTTGAACACATAGCTAAAGTGAGCTTCAGAAGAGCAATGCACTGAGATCAAGCTGGACGTCTGGTAAGCCAATGATGAGGCATATGTGTGTAGCCACCAATTACCAGATAGCTCCTTGTAGATTGCTGCCCAGAGTTTATCCAGGCATGGATTTCCAGAAACGTTACAAAGAGAACAAAAAATGGATAATGGAAGTCAATTGAAGTCTTAAAATTGCATGCTCTGTTTGAACCATGAAAGTTTAATCATTAAGATCAGTTCATTAGACCATAATTCCCAACTGTATGTATTTTCCAGGGACAGTCTCGGTTTTGTGTGGTGTAATTGCTCTAGGAGCTTGTCCCGCCTCTGCCTGAGGTGTAGGCCTGGCATGGATGTCCCTTATGTATATATTTATTTGCATGTTGTATGCAATTTACTTTGGCCTTGGAGTGTTGACATGGTAATAATGATTGGGCACAGTTCATACTTCTGTAACCTGCTCACTTTTCTTGTCTGCTACAAGTTGTCCCTGCACAGGTGGAACTACCATTTGTGCAGCGGCACCGGGGCCCATCTGCTAGGGTGTCCCATAGTAGCCAGTCTATACATAGCCATATGCAGAATGTGTACAATCCTAACCCAGAGGAGCCTTTTATTAGTCCAGTTTGCTGGTCTATCTGTCTATCTATCTATCTATCTATCTATCTATCTAGCCTCAAAATCTTTATACAGAGAAGCATGTATATTATTACTATTGCTTACTACTAAGTTACCATTGAGGGCACCAAATCTTTTTCGCACCCGTGCCCTCTGTTGAGTAGGTCAGCTACTGCGTCCCTTAGTCATGTTGTTATTTTCTCTTTCAAATGTTGGAATAGTTTAATATATTTTTGAGTAATCTTCTAATTAGCAAGAAATGTCAATATAGTGTCCTTGAAAATGGAGACACATAATAAGGGGGTATAATTAATGTTAGAGCGGAACCATTATCCGCATGACAATGTGTTATCCAATCTTAAATGCAGAAACTATAGGCTGCTGAACTAAACAGAATGTATGAATAGTATGAAACGCCAGGTTGGTTACTCACATTTGAGAAAGCACCAATGGGATAGTGCAACACAAGCAGGCTGATATTTAACATTAATCAGCTGACTGATCCCAGGTTATGCAATGCCAATATCATGGCTCCTTCATTGAACACCACTATAGATCCAGTTAAGTTAATTCCTTTAAGGGACATTAAACACTAAATACATGCTAGATAGAATGATGCATTCAAAGAAAAGATTAGTCCATGACTAACATGTAGATGTATTTTTTAAAGTTTCATTAGTTGTTTAAAAAGTGACAAAATAAGTGTAAAGTTTTAGTGTCTATAAAACAATTGGAGCTGCCATCTTGTAACTTGTGATACCTTCTCTGCTGTGGCCAATTAGGGTCAGTTATAAATAGGTCACTAGAGTGTGCAGCCAATGCTTGTGCTGGATTTAACAGTGTTCTGCACTTCCATTTCTAACAGGAACTGAAAAGCTCACAATTTCAGAATGGAATTACAGGCAAAGAGGACAAAGTAAATAATAAAAGTATATTGCAGAGTTGTTTTATTATATACAATTTATCATTTTATATTACCATCTCAAAGTGTTTAATGTCCCTTTAATTGTATGGTGAGCAGTGCACACACCATGAACCAACAAGTGGTTAAAAAAAAGCTTAAAGTTTTAATAACATATTTAAAGGGATATTAAACAGTGCTCCTGTAGTAAAAACAAATATGTTAAATCAAAGTAATAAAAAAAAGAAACAGATTATGTTTAAAAAAACAGCAAACAACTTACTTGTCTTCTTGCTAAATGAGCACTTAAAATGCTCAATATAGCCATTGGCTTTAGTGTGATGAGAGAGCAGACATTACAGAAATCAAGTTCTGTTACATCATTTTTGTAGCAAAAGTCCTCTACTGAGCATGGGCAATAAACAGACTGCGGTTACAGCAGTGTCTCCTGGCAACCACAGCAAAGTAAAAACTATTCCTAAGCCTTCCACTAGAGATAAAAGTGTTTTTGTGGGGCAGAGATAGAAAGTAATGGACCCTTCACAAATGGAGTTAAAAAAAAATAATTAAAGGTAAAAATCCCTTTAAAATTATGAATATTAAATATTGCAATGGTTTCTATTAAGTATAACCGACTCCATAGTGCTTTTATATTACAACAATGAAACTAATGGTTATATATCTTATAATAAACATCCAAACATTTTGTTGCAGTTATAAATGGACATTCATGTGATCATTTTTAATTTCAGTATAATTTAAGTTTTATAAAACTCTATCAGCTAGATTACAAGTTATGGTGTTATGGCTGCTCGCTAATTTCGTGTACGTTATTTTCATTGCTCATCTTACATAGCGCTGCTATTACAGGTTTTGAAAAAGTAGGCTTGTACGGGCGATATGGTGGCGTTGAGCTCCATACCTCAACCAAATACAAGCGCTGCTTTGACGTGCTCGTGCACGATTTCCTCATAGACATCAATGGGGAGAGTCGGCTAAACAAAAGCCTAACACCTGCAATCGCGGAATGAAAAGCTCTATAACGCAGCCCCATTGATGTCTATGGGGAAAGAAAAAGTTACGTTTAAACCTAACACCCTAACATTAAAAACACGTCTAAACACCCCTAATCTGCCACCCCCAACATCACCGCCACCTACATTACAGTTATTAACCCCTACTCTGCTGCCCCCAACATCGCCGCCACTTAAATAAAACTATTAACACCTAATCTGCCGCCCCTGACATCGTTGCCACCTACATTACAGTTATTAACCCCTAATCTGCCGCCCCCGACATCGCTGCCACCTACATTGCAGTTATTAACCCCTAATCTGCCACCCCCGACATCGCCGCCACCTAAATAAAACTATTAACACCTAATCTGCCGCCCCCGACATCGCTGCCACCTACATTGCAGTTATTAACCCCTAATCTGCCACCCCCAACATCGCCGCCCCAACATTAGTTATTAACCCCTAATCTGCCACCCCCGACATCGCCGCCACCTACATTAGTTATTAATCCCTAATCTGCCGCCTCCAACATCACCACAACCTACATTTCATTTATTAAACCCTAATCTGCTGGCCCTAACATCGCTCCCACCTACCTACCCTTATTAGCCCCTAATCTGCCGCCCCAAATATCGCTGCCACTATACTAAAGTTATTAACCCCTAAACCTCTGGCCTCCCACAACACTAACACTACATAAATATATTAATTCCTAAACTTAACCCTAAGCATAACCCTAACACCCCTAACTTAAATATAATTAAAATAAATCTAAATAAAACTTACAATTATTACCTAAATAATCCTATTTAAAACTAAATACATACTTACCTGTAAAATAAAACCTAAGCTAGCTACAATATAACTAATAGTTACATTGTAGCTATCTTAGGTTTTATTTTTATTTCACAGGTAACTTTGTATTTATTTTAACTGGGTAGACTAGTTAGTAAATAGTTATTAACTATTTACTAGCTACCTAGTTAAAATAAATACAAAGTTACCTGTAAAATAAAACCTAACCTGCCTTACACTAAAACCTAGCATTACAATAAAATAAAATATATTAAATTAATCAAATCCAATTATCTAAATTCCCCCCAAAAAATAAGCACCTTAAATGAAGGTTCCCTTTAAGTGATGTCATCCAAGATGGCATCCCTTACATTCCGATTGGCTGATAAAATTCTATCAACCAATAGGAATTAAAGGGGAAAAAATCCTATTGGCTGTTGCAATCAGCCAATAGGATTGAGCTTTCATCCTATTGGCTGATCTAATCAGCCAATAAGATTGGGCTTGCATTCTATTGGCTATTCCAATCAGCCAATAGAATGCAAGCTCAATCCTATTGGCTGATTCTATCAGCCATTCGGAATGTAAGGGACGCCATCTTGGATGACGTCACTTAAAGGGAACCTTCATTTTCCAGCAGTGATCGTAAGAAGAGGATGCTCCGCGCCGGATGTCTTGAAGATGGACCCGATCCGCGCAGGATGGGTGAAGATAGAAGATGCCGTCTGGATGAAGACTTCTGCCCGTGGGTTTTATTTTTAGCTTAGGGTTTGGGCAATGTAAAAGAGCTAAATGCCCTTTTAAAGGCAATGCCCATCTAAATGCCCTTTTATGGGCAATTGTTAGCTTAGGTTTATTTAGATAGATTTTTTTTTTTTTTTTACAGGTAAAAGACCTAATTTCTTTGGGGCAATGCCCAACAAAGGCCCTTTTAGGGGCCATTGGCAGTTTAGTGTAGGCTAGTTTTTTTTTGGGTGGCTTTTTTATTTTGATAGGGCTATTAGATTAGGAGTAATTGGTTTTTATTTTTGATAATTTCGTTTTTTATTTTTTGTAATTTAGACTATTGTATTTGATTAATTTTGTTGATTTGATTGTAATGTTAGGTTTTAGTGTAAGGCAGGTTAGGTTTTATTTTACAGATAAGTTTGTATTTATTTTAGCTAGGTAGTTATTAATTAGTTAATAACTATTTACTAACTAGTCTACCTAGTTAAAATAAATACAAACTTACCTGTGAAATAAAAATAAAACCTAAAATAGCTAAAATATTATAACTATTAGTTATTTTGTAGCTAGCTTAGGTTTTATTTTATAGGTAAGTATTTAGTTTTAAATATGATTTATTTAGGTAATAATTGTAAGGTTTATTTAGATTTATTTTAATTATATTTAAGTTAGGGGGTATTAGGGTTACGTTAGGTTTAGGGGTTAATATATTTATGTAGTGAGGTGGGAGGCCAGAGGTTTAGGGGTTAATAGTTTAATTTAGTATATTTTGTTGTGGGGGGCTTGCGGTTTAGTGGTTAATAGGTTTTTCTCCAACATAGGTGTGTCCGGTCCACGGCGTCATCCTTACTTGTGGGATATTCTCTTCCCCAACAGGAAATGGCAAAGAGCCCAGCAAAGCTGGTCACATGATCCCTCCTAGGCTCCGCCTACCCCAGTCATTCTCTTTGCCGTTGTACAGGCAACATCTCCACGGAGATGGCTTAGAGTTTTTTAGTGTTTAACTGTAGTTTTTATTATTCAATCAAGATTTTGTTATTTTAAAATAGTGCTGGTATGTACTATTTACTCAGAAACAGAAAAGAGATGAAGATTTCTGTTTGTATGAGGAAAATGATTTTAGCACCGTAACTAAAATCCATGGCTGTTCCACACAGGACTGTTGAGAGCAATTAACTTCAGTTGGGGGAACAGTGTGCAGTCTCTTGCTGCTTGAGGTATGACACATTCTAACAAGACGATGTAATGCTGGAAGCTGTCATTTTTCCCTATGGGATCCGGTAAGCCATGTTTATTACGATGGTAAATAAGGGCTTCACAAGGGCTTATTAAGATTGTAGACTTTTCTGGGCTAAATCGATTCAGTTTTAAAACATATTTAGCTTTGAGGAATCATTTTATCTGGGTTTATTGATATTATAATATCGGCAGGCACTGTATTAGACACCTTATTTCTCTGGGGCTTTCCCAAAGCATAAGCAGAGTCTCATTTTCGCGCCGGTGTGGCGCACTTGTTTTTGAGAGGCATGGCATGCAGTCGCATGTGAGAGGAGCTCTGATACTTAGAAAAGACTTTCTGAAGGCGTCATTTGGTATCGTATTCCCCTTTGGGCTTGGTTGGGTCTCAGCAAAGCAGATACCAGGGACTGTAAAGGGGTTAAAGTGTTAAAACGGCTCCGGTTCCGTTATTTTAAGGGTTAAAGCTTCCAAATTTGGTGTGCAATACTTTTAAGGCTTTAAGACTCTGTGGTGAAAATTTGGTGAATTTTGTACAATTCCTTCATGTTTTTTCGCAATTGCAGTAATAAAGTGTGTTCAGTTTAAAATTTAAAGTGACAGTAACGGTTTTATTTTAAAACGTTTTTTGTACTTTATTATCAAGTTTATGCCTGTTTAACATGTCTGAACTACCAGATAGACTGTGTTCTGAATGTGGGGAAGCCAGAATTCCTGTTCATTTAAATAAATGTGATTTATGTGATAATGACAATGATGCCCAAGATGATTCCTCAAGTGAGGGGAGTAAGCATGGTACTGCATCATTCCCTCCTTCGTCTACACGAGTCTTGCCCACTCAGGAGGCCCCTAGTACATCTAGCGCGCCAATACTGCTTACTATGCAACAATTAACGGCTGTAATGGATAATTCTGTCAAAAACATTTTAGCCAAAATGAACCCTTGTCAGCGTAAGCGTGGCTGCTCTGTTTTAGTTACTGAAGAGCATGACGACGCTGATATTAATATCTCTGAAGGGCCCCTAACCCAATCTGAGGGGGCCAGGGAGGTTTTGTCTGAGGGAGAAATTACTGATTCAGGGAACATTTCTCAACAGGCTGAACCTGATGTAATTGCATTTAAATTTAAGTTGGAACATCTCCGCATTCTGCTTAAGGAGGTATTATCCACTCTGGATGATTGTGAAAAGTTGGTCATCCCAGAGAAACTATGTAAAATGGACAAGTTCCTAGAGGTGCCGGAGCTCCCAGAAGCTTTTCCTATACCCAAGCGGGTGGCGGACATTGTTAATAAAGAATGGGAAAGGCCCGGTATTCCTTTCGTCCCTCCCCCCATATTTAAAAAATTGTTTCCTATGGTCGACCCCAGAAAGGACTTATGGCAGACAGTCCCCAAGGTCGAGGGAGCGGTTTCTACTTTAAACAAACGCACCACTATACCCATAGAGGATAGTTGTGCTTTCAAAGATCCTATGGATAAAAAATTAGAAGGTTTGCTTAAAAAGATGTTTGTTCAGCAGGGTTACCTTCTACAACCAATTTCATGCATTGTCCCTGTCACTACAGCCGCATGTTTCTGGTTTGATGAACTGATAAAGGCGCTCGATAGTGATTCTCCTCCTTATGAGGAGATTATGGACAGAATCAATGCTCTCAAATTGGCTAATTCTTTCACCCTAGACGCCACTTTGCAATTGGCTAGGTTAGCGGCTAAGAATTCTGGGTTTGCTATTGTGGCGCGCAGAGCGCTTTGGTTGAAATCTTGGTCGGCTGACGCATCTTCCAAGAACAAGCTACTAAACATTCCTTTCAAGGGGAAAACGCTGTTTGGCCCTGACTTGAAAGAGATTATCTCGGATATCACTGGGGGTAAGGGCCACGCCCTTCCTCAGGATCGGCCTTTCAAGGCGAAAAATAGACCCAATTTTCGTCCCTTTCGTAAAAACGGACCAGCCCAAAGTGCTACGTCCTCTAAGCAAGAGGGTAATACTTCTCAAGCCAAGCCAGCTTGGAGACCAATGCAAGGCTGGAACAAGGGAAAGCAGGCCAAGAAGCCTGCCACTGCTACCAAGACAGCATGAAATATTGGCCCCCGATCCGGGACCGGATCTGGTGGGGGGCAGACTCTCTCTCTTCGCTCAGGCTTGGGCAAGAGATGTTCTGGATCCTTGGGCGCTAGAAATAGTCTCCCAGGGTTATCTTCTGGAATTCAAGGGACTTCCCCCAAGGGGGAGGTTCCACAGGTCTCAGTTGTCTTCAGACCACATAAAAAGACAGGCGTTCTTACATTGTGTAGAAGACCTGTTAAAAATGGGAGTGATTCATCCTGTTCCACTAAGAGAACAAGGGATGGGGTTCTACTCCAATCTGTTCATAGTTCCCAAAAAAGAGGGAACGTTCAGACCAATCTTAGATCTCAAGATCTTAAACAAGTTTCTCAAGGTTCCATCTTTCAAGATGGAAACCATTCGAACTATTCTTCCTTCCATCCAGGAGGGTCAATTCATGACCACGGTGGATTTAAAGGATGCGTATCTACATATTCCTATCCACAAGGAACATCATCGGTTCCTAAGGTTTGCATTCCTGGACAAACATTACCAGTTCGTGGCGCTTCCTTTCGGATTAGCCACTGCTCCAAGGATTTTCACAAAGGTACTAGGCTCCCTTCTAGCGGTGCTAAGACCAAGGGGCATTGCAGTAGTACCTTACCTGGACGACATTCTGATTCAAGCGTCGTCCCTTCCTCAAGCAAAGGCTCACACGGACATTGTCCTGGCCTTTCTCAGATCTCACGGCTGGAAAGTGAACGTGGAAAAGAGTTCTCTATCCCCGTCAACAAGGGTTCCCTTCTTGGGAACAATTATAGACTCTTTAGAAATGAGGATCTTTCTAACAGAGGCCAGAAAAACAAAACTTCTAGACTCTTGTCGGATACTTCATTCCGTTCCTCTTCCTTCCATAGCTCAGTGCATGGAAGTGATCGGGTTGATGGTAGCGGCGATGGACATAGTTCCTTTTGCGCGCATTCATCTAAGACCATTACAACTGTGCATGCTCAGTCAGTGGAATGGGGACTATACAGACTTGTCTCCGAAGATACAAGTAAATCAGAGGACCAGAGACTCACTCCGTTGGTGGCTGTCCCTGGACAATCTGTCTCAAGGGATGACGTTCCGCAGACCAGAGTGGGTCATTGTCACGACCGACGCCAGTCTGATGGGCTGGGGCGCGGTCTGGGGATCCCTGAAAGCTCAGGGTCTTTGGTCTCGGGAAGAATCTCTTCTACCGATAAATATTCTGGAACTGAGAGCGATATTCAATGCTCTCAAGGCTTGGCCTCAGCTAGCGAGGGCCAAGTTCATACGGTTTCAATCAGACAACATGACAACTGTTGCGTATATCAACCATCAGGGGGGAACAAGGAGTTCCCTGGCGATGGAAGAAGTGACCAAAATCATTCTATGGGCGGAGTCTCACTCCTGCCACCTGTCTGCTATCCACATCCCAGGAGTGGAAAATTGGGAAGCGGATTTTCTGAGTCGTCAGACATTGCATCCGGGGGAGTGGGAACTCCATCCGGAAATCTTTGCCCAAGTCACTCACCTGTGGGGCATTCCAGACATGGATCTGATGGCCTCTCGTCAGAACTTCAAAGTTCCTTGCTACGGGGCCAGATCCAGGGATCCCAAGGCGGCTCTAGTGGATGCACTAGTAGCACCTTGGACCTTCAAACTAGCTTATGTGTTCCCGCCATTTCCTCTCATCCCCAGGCTGGTAGCCAGGATCAATCAGGAGAGGGCGTCGGTGATCTTGATAGCTCCTGCGTGGCCACGCAGGACTTGGTATGCAGATCTGGTGAATATGTCATCGGCTCCACCTTGGAAGCTACCTTTGAGACGAGACCTTCTTGTTCAGGGTCCGTTCGAACATCCGAATCTGGTTTCACTCCAGCTGACTGCTTGGAGATTGAACGCTTGATTTTATCGAAGCGAGGATTCTCAGATTCTGTTATCGATACTCTTGTTCAGGCCAGAAAGCCTGTAACTAGAAAGATTTACCACAAAATTTGGAAAAAATATATCTGTTGGTGTGAATCTAAAGGATTCCCTTGGGACAAGGTTAAGATTCCTAGGATTCTATCCTTCCTTCAAGAAGGATTGGAAAAAGGATTATCTGCTAGTTCCCTGAAGGGACAGATTTCTGCCTTGTCGGTATTACTTCACAAAAAGCTGGCAGCTGTGCCAGATGTTCAAGCCTTTGTTCAGGCTCTGGTTAGAATCAAGCCTGTTTACAAACCTTTGACTCCTCCTTGGAGTC
This sequence comes from Bombina bombina, assembly GCF_027579735.1. Lineage (NCBI taxonomy): Eukaryota > Metazoa > Chordata > Amphibia > Anura > Bombinatoridae > Bombina > Bombina bombina. Next base: position 430,502,360 of record NC_069501.1, on the reverse strand, counting down.
TCAATTTAGTTCTTTCAGTTCTTCAGGGGGTTCCGTTTGAACCCTTACATTCCGTTGATATTAAGTTATTATCTTGGAAAGTTTTGTTTTTAGTTGCGATTTCTTCTGCTAGAAGAGTCTCAGAATTATCTGCTCTGCAGTGTTCTCCTCCTTATCTGGTGTTCCATGCAGATAAGGCGGTTTTACGTACTAAACCTGGTTTTCTTCCAAAAGTTGTTTCTAACAAAAACATTAACCAGGAGATTATCGTACCTTCTCTGTGTCCAAAACCAGTTTCAAAGAAGGAACGTTTGTTGCACAATTTGGATGTTGTTCGCGCTCTAAAATTCTATTTAGATGCTACAAAGGATTTTAGACAAACATCTTCCTTGTTTGTTGTTTATTCAGGTAAAAGGAGAGGTCAAAAAGCAACTTCTACCTCTCTCTCTTTTTGGATTAAAAGCATCATCAGATTGGCTTACGAGACTGCCGGACGGCAGCCTCCCGAAAGAATCACAGCTCATTCCACTAGGGCTGTGGCTTCCACATGGGCCTTCAAGAACGAGGCTTCTGTTGATCAGATATGTAGGGCAGCGACTTGGTCTTCACTGCACACTTTTACCAAATTTTACAAGTTTGATACTTTTGCTTCTTCTGAGGCTATTTTTGGGAGAAAGGTTTTGCAAGCCGTGGTGCCTTCCATTTAGGTGACCTGATTTGCTCCCTCCCTTCATCCGTGTCCTAAAGCTTTGGTATTGGTTCCCACAAGTAAGGATGACGCCGTGGACCGGACACACCTATGTTGGAGAAAACAGAATTTATGTTTACCTGATAAATTTCTTTCTCCAACGGTGTGTCCGGTCCACGGCCCGCCCTGGTTTTTTAATCAGGTCTGATAATTTATTTTCTTTAACTACAGTCACCACGGTACCATATGGTTTCTCCTATGCAAATATTCCTCCTTAACGTCGGTCGAATGACTGGGGTAGGCGGAGCCTAGGAGGGATCATGTGACCAGCTTTGCTGGGCTCTTTGCCATTTCCTGTTGGGGAAGAGAATATCCCACAAGTAAGGATGACGCCGTGGACCGGACACACCGTTGGAGAAAGAAATTTATCAGGTAAACATAAATTCTGTTATTATAGCGGCGGTGTGGGTGGACTGCAGATTAGGGTTTAATAATATTTAAATAGTGTTTGCGATGCGGGAGGGCGGCGGTTTAGGGGTTATATGTTTATTATAGTGGCGACGATGTCGGGGAGCGGCGGAGTAGGGGTTAATACATTTTAATAGTAGTGGCGATGTCCGGAGCGGCAGATTAGGGGTTAATAATTTTAGTTTAGTGTTTGCGATGCAGGAGGGCCTCGGTTTAGGGGTTAATAGGTAGTTTATGGGTGTTAGTGTACTTTGTGACAGTTTAGTTATGAGTTTTATGCTACAGCTTTGTAACGTAAAACTCATAACTACTGACTTTAGATGGCGGTACAGATCTTGTCATTTTAGGTTGTACCGCTCACTTTTTGGCCTCCCAGGCAAACTCGTAATACCGGCGCTATGGAAGTCCCATTGAAAAAGAACTTTTTTAAAAGCACGGTACTGATGTTGCGTGACGGCCAAAAAGGTGTGCGGTACACCTATTCTGACAAGACTTGTAATAGCGGCGTTAGGGAAAAAGCATCGTTATGGGCCATAACGCAAAACTCGTAATCTAGCTGTTTATCTGTTACTTTTTATTTTATTAAAAAACAAACAAAAGAGACAAATTACTCCATTTGAAGTAGGCCAAATGGGTATTTGGAGGCTAAAGGCTGAATATTCGAGAAGTCCAAAAATAATATGAAAAGCTGCTGGAAAATTAAGCAGCATATGATATAATACCAATTTTGCAGTACAATAAGAAGTGAATAATACTATTCAGAGGCTTAAAGGCACAGTCTACTTGATTTTTTTTAAAAGATAGATAATCCCTTTATTACTTATTCACCAGTTTTGCATAAGCTTTATTTTTGTATTAATATACTTTTTACTTCTGTGATTACCTTGTATCTAAGCCTCTGCAGACTTGACCTGAATGTAGCTCGCTCTCGCTACCATACCAGAGTTGGGGCTCGCTACATTCAGTTCCTTTTATATTTACACTTTTTGAGTCCCCAGCTCCTACCTAATGTGCAAGAACTCACAGACTATACGTATATGCATTTGTGATTGGCTGATGGCTGTCACATGATACAGAAGTTGTAGAAATAGGCATAACTTTGTAATTTGTCAGAACAAAAATCTACTACTCATTTGAATTTCAGACTAAGTGCTATTGCATTGTCTTATTATCATGCATTTGTTGATAATGCAAATCCACTGTGTCTGATGGTCCTTTAATTTTGACTTTAGTGTTCCTTTAACCAGAAAAAGGTGACATTCTGAGTTCCAAATGACTGGGTTCAAAATAAAGTGAAAATAATTGGTTTGATGTGTAACTAGCTCAGGGTAAGAAGGAATGTGAGTAGCTGTAAACAAATCTGGTCTGTTCTGTGACTTAATGCAATACAACAAATGTTGGTTAATATGTCTATATACATCATTTATTTTATGAAAATAATTTTTTGTTGTATAGCAAATAGACTGTCATGTACTGACAACCCACATCACTATTAACCTTTGTAGTTTTAAATAGTACAGAAATTACCCAGAAGTCTCTACTGGCATTTGCCCCATTTTGTGTGACACAGCAATACTGGAGTGACAGTTAAAATCCATAGGGTGGATGTTATTGGATGCATGAGACATTTTCCCACAGAGGATCCATACAGACCATCTTTGGTGTGTTAAAGAAAGAGGATTACAGGGGATTAGCTAACATATCACCCTCCAGCGTGATGACCTGGGGTAAATGCAGAGAAAGCCACTCATGCAGCAAACACGCTTTGCTTGACCAGAGGCCAACCTCATGAGAGTTACTTTAAGAAAGAGAAAAGTTAAGTCCCTCAACCAGATTAGTAAATAATCTCATGATTTGTGGTATATGAGCAAAGTCAGCCAATTACAGAATTTTTTTAAATAAAGTATAAATGATCAAAGACAATTCTAGAAAAAAAAAAAAGGAATACATTTGAAATAAAATATAACCTTAACTCCTAAGCTGAAATAATTAGAATTAGATACATTTGTTTATAGGTTTATAGAAATATAAAAAGCAAAAAAGCTATGGTACGTAGGGCAGTATTTATACATATAGTATTATTATTTTATGGCATGAACATGTTAAGTAAAATATATGTTTAAATACATATTGTAACTAGCATGAAATGTAAAATAATTAGAATGAAATATATTTGGTTATGATTTCATAGAAATCTTAAAATAGCATAGAAAGCTATAAAGCTATCCTGCATAGGGCAATATTTAAAGGGACATTCCGGTCAAAATTTAAATGCGCATAGATTAATTAAATATTTGAATAAAAACATATTTGCAGTATACATGTATTAGTAAAAATGCTTCTAGTAAACGTTAAAGTGTTAAAGGGAAACTGAACCCAAATTTGTTCATTTGTAATTCAGAAAGAGCATGCCATTTTAAGCAACTTTCTAATTTACTCCTATTATCAATTTTTCTTTGTTCTCTTGCTATCATTATTTGAAAAAGAAGGCATCTAAGCTTTTTTTTGGTTTCAGTACTCTGGACAGCACTTTTTTATTGGTGGATGAATTTATCCACCAATCAGCAAGGACAACCCAGGTTGTTCACCAAAAATGGGCCGGCATCTAAACTTACATTCTTGCATTTCAAATAAAGATACCAAGAGAATGAAGAAAATTTGATAATTGGAGTAAATTCGAAATTTGCTTAAAATTTCATGCTCAATCTGAATCACAAAATTACATTTTTGGGTACAGTGTCCCTTTAACATTTTTCTGTGCATGTGAAGCATAGCTAGATATTCTCAGTGCACCAGCATTTTAAATACTGCAGCCAGTGGGGTTTGTATCATGTCTGCAATAAACATTTTTTGGTCATTACCAGATGGTACACGCACCTTAGGGGCTCTGGGCACTGGCTGTGTTTAAAATGCTAGTGCATGGTGCATACTTAAATACTCTATTGAAACAGCTATAGTTTTTATTAGAAGCATTTTTGCTAATACATTCAATAATCCGGGCTTGGCCATGCCTTAGCACTGGACACCAGGGATGGGGGTTAATGCAGGAGGGAGCGATTGAGCTCTAAAAGCAGCCCCCCCCCATGATGACACATGCTTGTCAATCATGCTAAATAAAAAGGGGATGATAACCACGTGATAACATTATTATTATGATTTACTTATTTTTATTTTTTTTAAGTTAATTTCACATAAAATATGTTTAAATGCTTATTGAAACTATAAGGAAATGTATTTTGAAACTGCACGATTGATAATCTGAAAGGGACAATTATTAAAACTTCATTTGTAAACAGGATTAGGTCTATATGAAATGGTTTAGTCAGCAAAGAAACACTTATTCTTAAAAAAGATAGAGATATGTCCATAAATCATAAAATAGACAGTAATCTTATCGCATTAATTTTCTATCTTTTTATAAAGCAACATGACACTTTATACGATATGCCAGCTTTAAACCTTTTTACATATGTTCTGACTATTGCAGGGTCAGCAAACGTCTTTAATGAGACCCAAAGTCAGAACATCTGCAAGTGAATTCTTGGCTATGAACATCATAATTTATAATGTGCTTTAGTTACATGCAAGTGAAATCTTAAAGGGAAATTTGAAGAAAAAAAATGTTTTTGAGCAAATTTGAAATGCTATGTTGTGCATTTCAGATTTTCTTTAATATCCATTTAAAGGACCACTCAATGCAGTAGAATAGCATAATAGACATATGCATAATAGAAAGACAATGATTTAACACCTACTCTGAATTTTATATAAGTAGTAGATTTTTTTCCCCATTTTCCGGCCTCCTGTATCATGTGACAGACATCAGCCAGCATAACCAGGTTTACATCTTGGTCAAACAAAAGATTAAGCTTACAGTTATCTTTTTAAATTCAATGTTAAATTCACATTTCTCCAACATAGGTGTGTCCGGTCCACGGCGTCATCCTTACTTGTGGGATATTCTCTTCCCCAACAGGAAATGGCAAAGAGCCCAGCAAAGCTGGTCACATGATCCCTCCTAGGCTCCGCCTTCCCCAGTCATTCTCTTTGCCGTTGCACAGGCAACATCTCCACGGAGATGGCTCAGAGTTTTTTGGTGTTTAAATGTAGTTTTTATTCTTCAATCAAGAGTTTGTTATTTTAAAATAGTGCTGGTATGTACTATTTACTCTGAAACAGAAAAGAGATGAAGATTTCTGTTTGTAGGAGGAAAATGATTTTAGCAACCGTTACTAAAATCGATGGCTGTTTCCACACAGGACTGTTGAGAGGAATTAACTTCAGTTGGGGGAAACAGTGAGCAGACTTTGGCTGCTTGAGGTATGACACATTTCTAACAAGACTTGGTAATGCTGGAAGCTGTCATTTTCCCTATGGGATCCGGTAAGCCATTTTCTTAATTTTCAATATAAGAATAAAGGGCTTCACAAGGGCTTTAAAGACTGGTAGACATTTTTTCTGGGCCAAAACGATTACTTTATAAGCATATTTAATGGTTTATAACTTTGGAGAGTTATTTTAATCTTGAGAATTCTGTTAAAAAAACGGCAGGCACTGTATTGGACACCTTTTTCACTGGGGGCCTTTTCTAGTCATAGGCAGAGCCTCATTTTTGCGCCACTAATGCGCAGTTGTTTTTGAGAAGCAAGGCATGCAGATGCATGTGTGAGGAGCTCAGATCCACTGAAAAAGCTTATTGAAGGCGTCATTTGGTATCGTATTCCCCTCTGGGCTTGGTTGGGTCTCAGCAAAGCAGATACCAGGGACTGTATAGGGGTTAAATGTAAAAACGGCTCCGGTTCCGTTATTTTAAGAGTTAAAGCTTTCAAATTTGGTGTGCAATACTTTTAAGGCTTTATGACACTGTGGTGAAATTTTGGTGAATTTTGAACAATTCCTTCATACTTTTGCGTATATTCAGTAAAAAAGTGTGTTCAGTTTAAAATTTAAAGAGACAGTAACGGTTTTATTTTAAAACGTTTTTTGTGCTTTGTTATCAAGTTTATGCCTATTAACATGTCTGAACTATCAGATAGACGATGTTCTGTATGTTCGGAAGCCAAGGTTCCCCTCCATTTAAATATATGTGATGAATGTGACAAACAAAGTAGGGACAATGATGCCACTGATAATAATGTTGCCCAAAATGATTCCTTAAGTGAGGGGAGTAAGCATGGTACTGCATCATCTCCTTCTATGTCTACACCAGTCTTGCCCACTCAGGAGGTCCCTAGTGCATCTAGTGCGCCAATCCTCCTTACTATGCAACAATTAACGGCTGTAATGGATAATTCTATTAAAAACATTTTAGCCAAAATGCCCACTTATCAGCGAAAGCGCGACTGCTCTGTTTTAGATACTGAAGAGCATGAAGACGCTGATGATAATGGTTCTGACATGCCCTTACACCAGTCTGAAGGGGCTAGGGAGGTTTTGTCTGAGGGAGAAATTTCAGATTCAGGAAAAATTTCTCAACAAGCTGAACCTGACGTTATTACATTCAAATTTAAATTGGAACATCTCCGTGCTCTGCTTAAGGAGGTGTTATCTACTCTGGATGATTGTGACAATTTGGTCATTCCAGAGAAATTATGTAAGATGGACAGGTTCCTAGAGGTCCCGGTGCCCCCCGAAGCTTTTCCTATACCCAAGCGGGTGGCGGACATTGTAAATAAAGAATGGGAAAGGCCCGGCATACCTTTTGTCCCTCCCCCTATATTTAAGAAATTATTTCCTATGGTCGACCCCAGGAAGGACTTATGGCAGACAGTCCCCAAGGTCGAGGGGGCGGTTTCTACTCTAAACAAACGCACCACTATCCCTATAGAAGATAGTTGTGCTTTTAAAGATCCTATGGATAAAAAATTAGAGGGTTTGCTTAAAAAGATGTTTGTTCAGCAAGGTTACCTTCTACAACCAATTTCATGCATTGTTCCTGTCACTACAGCAGCGTGTTTCTGGTTCGAGGAACTAGAAAAGTCGCTCAATAAAGCATCTTCTTATGAGGAGGTTATGGACAGAGTTCAAGCACTTAAGTTGGCTAACTCTTTTACCTTAGACGCCACTTTGCAATTAGCTAGATTAGCGGCGAAAAATTCAGGTTTTGCTATTATGGCGCGCAGAGCGCTTTGGCTGAAGTCTTGGTCAGCGGATGTGTCCTCCAAGAACAGATTGCTTAACATCCCTTTCAAGGGGAAAACGCTGTTTGGCCCTGACTTGAAATAGATTATTTCAGACATCACTGGGGGAAAGGGCCACGCCCTTCCTCAGGATAGGTCTTTTAAGGCTAAAAATAAAACAAATTTTCGTCCCTTTCGCAGAAACGGACCAGCCTCAAATTCTACATCCTCTAAGCAAGAGGGTAATTCTTCTCAAACCAAGCCAGCCTGGAGACCGATGCAAGGCTGGAACAAAGGTAAGCAGGCCAAGAAGCCCGCTACCGCTACCAAGACAGCATGAGATGCTGGCCCCCGATCCGGGACCGGATCTGGTGGGGGGCAGACTCTCTCTCTTCGCTCAGGCTTGGGCAAGAGATGTTCAGGATCCTTGGGCGCTAGAAATAGTTTCTCAAGGTTATCTCCTGGAATTCAAGGAACTACCCCCAAGGGGAAGGTTCCACAGGTCTCAATTGTCTTCAGACCAAATAAAAAGACAGGCATTCTTACATTGTGTAGAAGACCTGTTAAAAATGGGAGTGATTCATCCTGTTCCATTAGGAGAACAGGGGATGGGGTTTTACTCCAATCTGTTCATAGTTCCCAAAAAAGAGGGAACATTCAGGCCAATTTTGGATCTCAAGATCCTAAACAAATTTCTCAAGGTTCCATCGTTCAAAATGGAAACCATTCGGACAATTCTTCCTACCATCCAGGAAGGTCAATTCATGACCACGGTGGATTTAAAGGATGCGTATCTACATATTCCTATCCACAAGGAACATCATCGGTTCCTAAGATTCGCCTTTCTGGACAAGCATTACCAGTTTGTGGCACTTCCATTCGGATTAGCCACTGCTCCAAGAATTTTCACAAAGGTACTAGGGTCCCTTCTAGCGGTGCTAAGGCCAAGGGGCATTGCAGTAGTACCCTACTTGGACGACATACTGATTCAAGCGTCGTCTCTGCCACAAGCAAAGGCTCATACGGACATTATCCTAGCCTTTCTCAGATCTCACGGGTGGAAGGTGAACGAAGAAAAAAGTTCTCTATTCACGTCAACAAGAGTTCCCTTCTTGGGAACAATAATAGACTCCTTAGAAATGAAGATTTTTCTGACAGAAGCCAGAAAATCAAAACTTCTAAGCTCTTGTCAAGTACTTCATTCTGTTCTTCTTCCTTCCATAGCGCAGTGCATGGAAGTAATAGGTTTGATGGTTGCGGCAATGGACATAGTTCCTTTTGCGCGAATTCATCTAAGACCATTACAACTGTGCATGCTCAGACAGTGGAATGGGGATTATACAGATTTGTCCCCGACGATCCAAGTAGATCAGAGGACCAGAGATTCACTCCGTTGGTGGCTGACCCTGGACAACCTGTCCCAAGGGATGAGCTTCAGAAGACCAGAGTGGGTCATTGTAACGACCGACGCCAGTCTGGTGGGCTGGGGCGCGGTCTGGAAACACCTGAAAGCTCAGGGTCTATGGTCTCGGGAAGAATCTCTTCTCCCGATAAACATTCTGGAACTGAGAGCGATATTCAATGCTCTCAAGGCTTGGCCTCAACTAGCAAAGGCCAAATTCATAAGGTTTCAATCAGACAACATGACGACTGTTGCATATATCAACCATCAGGGGGGAACAAGGAGTTCCCTGGCGATGGAAGAAGTGACCAAAGTAATTCAATGGGCGGAGATTCACTCCTGCCACTTGTCTGCAATCCACATCCCAGGAGTGGAAAATTGGGAAGCGGATTTTCTGAGTCGTCAGACATTTCATCCGGGGGAGTGGGAACTCCATCCGGAAATCTTTGCCCAAATAACTCAATTATGGGGCATTCCAGACATGGATCTGATGGCGTCTCGTCAGAACTTCAAGGTTCTTTGCTACGGGTCCAGATCCAGGGATCCCAAGGCGACTCTAGTAGATGCACTAGTAGCGCCCTGGACCTTCAACCTAGCTTATGTGTTCCCACCGTTTCCTCTCATTCCCAGGCTGGTAGCCAGGATCAATCAGGAGAGGGCTTCGGTGATCTTGATAGCTCCTGCGTGGCCACGCAGAACTTGGTATGCAGACCTGGTGAATATGTCATCGGTTCCACCATGGAAGCTACCTTTGAGACGGGACCTTCTTGTTCAAGGTCCGTTCGAACATCCGAATCTGGCCTCACTCCAGCTGACTGCTTGGAGATTGAACGCTTGATTTTATCAAAGCGTGGGTTCTCAGATTCTGTCATTGATACTCTTATTCAGGCTAGAAAGCCTGTAACTAGAAAAATTTACCATAAAGTATGGAAGAAATATATCTGTTGGTGCGAATCAAAAGGATTCCCATGGAACAGGGTAAAAATTCCTAAGATTCTATCCTTTCTACAAGAGGGTTTGGAGAAAGGATTATCTGCAAGTTCTTTGAAGGGACAGATTTCTGCTTTATCTGTTTTACTTCACAAGAAGCTGGCGGCTGTGCCAGATGTTCAGGCTTTTGTTCAGGCTCTGGTTAGAATCAAGCCTGTTTACAAACCTTTGACTCCTCCTTGGAGTCTCAATTTAGTTCTTTCAGTTCTTCAAGGGGTTCCGTTTGAACCCTTACATTCCGTAGATATTAAGTTATTATCTTGGAAAGTTTTGTTTTTGGTTGCAATTTCTTCTGCTAGAAGAGTTTCAGAGTTATCTGCTCTGCAGTGTTCTCCTCCTTATCTGGTGTTCCATGCAGATAAGGTGGTTTTGCGTACTAAACCTGGTTTTCTTCCGAAAGTTGTTTCTAACAAAAATATTAACCAGGAGATAGTTGTGCCTTCTTTGTGTCCGAATCCAGTTTCAAAGAAGGAACGTTTGTTGCACAATTTGGATGTAGTTCGTGCTCTAAAATTCTATTTAGAGGCTACAAAGGATTTCAGACAAACATCTTCCCTGTTTGTTGTTTATTCGGGTAAAAGGAGAGGTCAAAAAGCAACTTCTACCTCTCTCTCTTTTTGGCTTAAAAGCATCATCAGATTGGCTTATGAGACTGCCGGACGGCAGCCTCCTGAAAGAATCACAGCTCATTCCACTAGGGCTGTGGCTTCCACATGGGCCTTCAAGAACGAGGCTTCTGTTGATCAGATATGTAAGGCAGCGACTTGGTCTTCACTGCACACTTTTACCAAATTTTACAAATTTGATACTTTTGCTTCTTCTGAGGCTATTTTTGGGAGAAAGGTTTTGCAAACCGTGGTGCCTTCCATCTAGGTGACCTGATTTGCTCCCTCCCATCATCCGTGTCCTAAAGCTTTGGTATTGGTTCCCACAAGTAAGGATGACGCCGTGGACCGGACACACCGATGTTGGAGAAAACAGAATTTATTTTTACCTGATAAATTACTTTCCCCAAGGGTGTGTCCGGCCCACGGCCCGCCCTGGTTTTTTAATCAGGTCTGATGATTTATTTTCTCTAACTACAGTCACCACGGTATCATATGATTTCTCCTATGCAAATATTCCTCCTTTACGTCGGTCGAATGACTGGGGAAGGCAGAGCCTAGGAGGGATCATGTGACCAGCTTTGCTGGGCTCTTTGCCATTTCCTGTTGGGGAAGAGAATATCCCACAAGTAAGGATGACGCCGTGGACCGGACACACCGTTGGAGAAAGTAATTTATCAGGTAAACATAAATTCTGTTTTTATCTATGTAAATATCCTTGAGAGGTCTCTATTCTGGACCTGTCAAGCAAGTAAATTCTCACTTTTCTTGTGTTATCTGTCTCTTTATTGTGTTTATCAAGGAAATCACTAGGTTGCCAGAACGGCATCTCCTCCAGCCGAATGTTTATAAAGGATTCCTTGATTTTTAACAATGTAGTCCAACTTAAATAAAATATATACAAATAAACAAACATACTGTGGTTATTTATCGTGTTAATTTATTCTGTCTAGTGCTATATCCGAAGCTATTTTAGCCTAAAGTGAAAAACAATATTAATAGTAATAACATACTAGGAGGTTATTTACTCATTGAACTTGTGGGAGAGTTAAGGATAGAACCAATCTCTACACTGAAACGTTTCCTCACAGCCCCTTCCTGAAACAGTAGATTCTTTCCTCTTTAACTTCTATAGTGCCCCCTGGGTGATCCAATAAAACCAAATCTTTTGAAAGTGTTCGTTAGTGCCTTGGATCCATGAGGCCTTTTCTGACATACTGTATATATAGTCAATTTTATCTAGTACTTCTTGCCAGGATGGGACCCCCACTTTTCAGTGTCTTGCAATGCATATTCTGGTGGCTGTGTATAATATTTTAAGGAATGTATTAATTGCTGAGTTATTCTGGGTGGTATGTTGATTTAGTATTGCTTGAGCAGCTGTGAGGGAAAATGTTTCATTAAGGATTTTACTCACTAAAGTCTCTAATTTATCCCAAATATATTTAACTGTGTGGCATTCCCACCACATATGAATGTAGGTCCCAAGTTCTCCACATCCTCTATATCACTGTCTGGCATTTACTGTTGAGAAATGTGAGGTCTTTATTGGGGTAAGACACCATCTAAAAGAGGTCTTTATACAGTTATCCCTTAGATCGGCAGATATTAAACCTCTATAAGAATCATAAAATATTTGGTTCCATTCAGATTTCGGAAATTCTGCTCCAATATCTTTTTCCCACTTCTCTATTATTGTAGATTTAGTGTTGTATTTACTTGCCTAGATAGTATTATATAGTGTAAAGATCATCCTTTTATCTCTAGTGGATGTTCTGGCTAGGCGTTCAAATATAGGGTAAGGTTGTGACTTCTGTTTGGTGCAGTATCTATTGAGAGCTGAGGAGATTTAAAGATAAATATACCAGTGTAATTTTTCAGAGCTAATTTTATCTTGAATCTGAATATAAGATAGTATATGTCCCTCTAAAAAGTCAGCCACTCTATATAATCCTTTATTTGCCCACTTTGCTATCTGTCTGTGGAGTTCTGAAGGTAGTAGCATCTTAAATGGTAGTAGTTTTTAGAATTTATAGGGGTCAGTTTTAGTGTCTTAATCAGGGATCTCCAAAGCTGGACTGTATCTAAAGTGATTGGTGATCTATAACCTCTAGGGTGAAGTTTACTTTCGAAGTCCCATATTAAATCATTTGGTTTGTCCTATTTTCCCAGATCTGTTTCTATTTTGGTCCAAAGGATATTTCCCACATGTTTACTAAGCAAGGTGGTTTGTGCTAATCTAGCCGCTTGGTAATAATCTAACAAATTAGGTATTCCCACTCCTCCCAGTTGTCTGTGTTGGGCCAAAATTTGGGAAGGTATTCTTGCTTTCTTTCCCCCTCTTAAAAATATGAGCAAATCCGCTTGGAGGTTATGCAAGTCCACCTGGGGAAACTTGATCGGGAGGGCTCTAAATAGATGTACGATCCTTGGCAAAATATTCATTTTTATGGTGGATAGTTGGCCATACCACGAGTAGTTACCCCTCATCCACTTTCCCAGGTCCCTTTTAAACGTTTTATAAAGTGGAACATAATTTAGTTTATATAAATCTGTATAAGTTTCTAATATTCTAATTCCTAAGTAGGTAATGGATTGATTAGCCCAGTTTATATCAAAGTAAGTCTCAAAAAGTTTTTTCGTTTGGGTGGGAAGGGCTAAAGGCAACGCCTCACTTTTATCCAGATTAACTTTATAACCTGAAATATCCGAGAAATCTTGTATAATTTGGTAAAGATTGGGTAGAGAAATCAGAGGTCTGGTCAAAGTTAATAGGACATCGTCCGCAAACAGAGATAATTTATATTCGTGTCCCCTATTAGAACTCCCTTAATATCCTGAGAGTTTATAATACAAGAAGCAAGTGGTTCAATGCATAGGGCAAATAACAGAGGCGACAGAGGGCACCCCTGACAAGTGCCATTCATAATCTCTATAGGTAGATAGAGTAGATAGCCTGCTGCTCCTATAGTAGCTTTTGGAGTTAAATATATTCCCTTAATAGCCTGCACAAAGGCCCCATCAAAACCCATCTCTTTCAGGACCACAAACATATAAGACCAATCCACTCTGTCGAACGACTTCTCCGCATCCAGGGATAGAAGCAGAGACGGCGTCAGACTATTCATCAGATACTCCACCAGTGTTATTGTTCTCCTAATATTATCAGGGGCTTCTCTATCTTTAATGAATCCAACCTGATCCAGGTGTATTAGATTTGGGAGAATCTTTTTGAGACGGTTGGCCAAAATTTTGGTAAGGATTTTAATATCCTGGTTAATCAGAGATATTGGTCTATAACAAACACAAAAGTGGATTTTTTCCAGGTTTAGGTATCACTACTATCTTGGCCCTAAGGATGTCAGTTGGTATTTCTCGACCTTGCATTATATCATTGCAAAATGTCTTAATATGGGGGATCAGGGCTGACCTAAATGACTTGTAGTACTCGCCAGGGAAGCCATCAGGTCCTGCTGCCTAACCGGATTTGAGTTCTTTTATAACTGTTAATATCTCTGCATTTGAGATTTCCGCGTTCAGCTCCTCTTTCTCTACTGAACTTATAGTCTTTAATTTAGTATTTTGTAGGAACTGTTTTAAGAGTATTTGTGTGTGGGGTGACTTTTTAACCTTCTGACCATCATAGAGACGTTCATAGTAACTAGCAAATGTATCTGCAATTTCTTGAGGGTTAGAGTTAATGGTCCCATCCGATTTCTGTAGGGAGGGGATAAGAGTGTGTTTTAACCCTTTCTCTAAGCTTATGAGCCAGATATCTATCGGGTTTGTTGAAATACAGAAAGTAGTGCGCCTTTAATTTTTGGGTTGCCCTTATTGCTGCTTCATTTAAGATTTTTGCCAATGCATGTCTTTTTAATTGAAGTAATTTGAAAGTAGACGTAGAGAGGGATTGCTGGTGTTGCCTTTCTAGTGTCTGTATCTCTGTTTGGAGTTTGTCTATAGTGTTGTTGACTAATTGAATGTGTCTCAATTTTTCTTTAGTAAGTAGTCCTCTTATAACAGATTTGTGAGCTGCCCACGTGTAAATTGGGTTGTTAGTTGAGCCTATATTTGTCTGCCAATATTCCTTCATGTCTTTTAGGATCTTGTTAAATTTTGTTTTATTTTAAGTGTACTGGGGTCAAAATTCCAAGAGCGTTGTCTATGGATATTAATGATGTTTGTCAGGTCCACTTGCACTATAGAGTGATCAGACCAGACACATGCGTGTATAAAGGAGGATCTCACATTGGGAATCTGGCTAACAAAGACATAGTCCAATCTGGAGTAAGATTTATTTGCATGTGAATAAAATGTATATTCTGATGTCAAACCATAAAGACTTTCCTAAGTGTCTAAAATATTATGTGAGGCTAAGGAGTCTCTTATAGATTTGGCTGTGACATTTTGTCTATGTTGTTTACTAGGTATATGAGTCCTATCTTTATTGGTATATGGAGTTAGAGAAATGTTGAAATCTCCTGCCAGTATAATTCTGGACTGAGACCACTGAGTCAAATGGTTTGAAATCTGATTTAAAAAGGTGGCTTGCTTCTCATTTGGGGCATAAATGTTAGAGAGTGATCTGTGTATCCTGTATACGACCCTTTACTATTAAAAACCTCCCTCCCGTTTATGACCTCTTCAGTGTTAAATTGGATGGTGTTATGGATAAGAATAAAAATCCCTCTTTTCTTTTGGTCTGCAGCTGAATGGTAGTGAAGTGGAAAGTGTTTATTCCAATATTTTGGTATTTGAGTATTAGTAAAGTGGGTCTCTTGTAGGAAAATTATTTTTGTCTTCAGTTTAGAGTATTGAGCTAAAGCTGTCCTACGCTTTACATCAGTTTTAAGACCTCTCACATTATGTGAGAAGACCGTCAATTCAGGAGTCATTGTATAATATAACTTTCCATCTATGTCTCATTACTAAACTCCCTTTTAAGTATCTTCTCTCCAATTGCCTGTATGAAATCATAGTGGACCTCCTAAGGTTAAATGAACACTCATAACCACGAGTAGCATGAACAATAAAACAGGTAAAATGAATAAAACAATACATTAATACAAACAAAACATTGTGATACCTACACAGGTCAACAACCACGAGTAGCATGAACAATAAAACAGGTAAAATGAATAAAACAATACATTAATACAAACAAAACATTGTGATACCTACACAGGTCAACAACTTGTACAGGAAACATTGGTGTATATATACATTTTTGTGCATATAAATATAACATATAAAACATAGTCATTGACAAAGGTAATAGAACTTGTAGAACTATACATAGTCACTTGGGCTCCTACTTCTTTATTATTATTTGCATATAACCATGCCTCTAACGAGCTGTCAGTAGGAGTTCCATATCATTTAAAGGTGGTACAAAATAACATTTTTCATATATCAAAAGTCTTAGTATTTTTAACCCCCGCTCTGATGAAAATGAAATTTTACATAACATACTAACTTTAGGATACTAATTAAACTGAAATTATAACTAAGACACAAATTAAAGTCCAAAAGGAAATTAATCATACTCGTCTGCTAAGGATTTTCTCCATCCAATGCTCAGTAGGATGTGATGCTCCAGGCTTGTATGCCTATCTTCAAGTCTTGGCTTTCTTTTTGGCGACTCTTGTCCATCTTTGTCTTTGAGACAATCTGCTGTGTTGTGAGTTGTTCTCTCCCTCTTGATCTAGGATAGTTGAAGGAAGATATGAAGTCTCCAATTTGAGACGAGAACACAAATCTGGGATCTCCTGGACTTCTCTGATGGTATAAACTTTGCCTTTATGTAGAACATGTAGGGCAAAAGGGAAGCCCCAATGGTAGTTGATGTGATTTTTGTGTAATAGGGAGGTCAGTGGCCTCAGTGAGCTCCTCTTCTGTAATGTTCTTACGCACAGGTCTTGATAAAGTTGGACCACCGTACCCTGAAATTTAAACGTTGTATTTTTTCTGTCAGCTGTAAGAATGGCTTCTTTTTCTTGAAATCGGAACATCTTTACAATCACATCCCGGCGGAGGGCATCTTCTTTGGGTCTCGGTTTCAAGGCCCAGTGGGCTCTTTCAATTTGGAAACTTTCATCTTCTCTCTGACCCTGTAATGGCTTGAAATAATTATCTCAAATAATGTTCCAGCTCTTTTGGAGATATCGATTCAGGTACACCTTTCAGTCTAATATTACATCTTCTGCTACGATTCTCGAGATCCTCCATCTTGTCATGCACCTGTTCTACTGCTTGTGTGCTTATACTTGTTGGGATAAGTTAGTAACTTCTTCTGCCATAGAATTTTCGTTATCTTCTAGCTATGATACTCTGCTACCAAGATCCAACATTTCTTGTTTGATCTCAGCTAAGGTGACTGTGGTCTGCATTGCATCTATTTTTCCCCATAACTTATCGAATTTTGTATCTATATCCTGCTTTGAGACCAAAGACTTAATATCAGCCTTGGTAGCTGGGGGGGAGATCTTCATCACAAGTTGGGGAACTAGTGTCTGAGTCAGCATCATCTTCATGTACCACTGTCTGCTGTTCCAGAGATTTTTCTCCTTTAGAAGATTTGAAACACATGCTAGCTGTTGCAGTTTTCCATGCTGTTGTCATTTTGTTTTGTTTCCTGACAGACATATTGGAGTATAAACAGGATCTTGATACCCTATTATAATTTACTTTTATGAAGATATGCAGTTTCCCTGGAGTGATAGCTCAAATTGGCCAGAAAGACCACTACTGTAAAGATAGATGCACTACTGCAGATCTTAAATATATATGGGGTACCACGTAGCAAAAGGATATCAATAAGCAATTACATAAATTAAAAGATGCTTCACATTTGGTTTCTTGTAGTGTATTAGAGCATAGGATTATCTATTAAGCGTAGATAAATTCATATCCCTCGCATCTGTATGGGGCCTGTTGATGAACCTCAGATTTCCTGAGTGAACCTGTATTATTCTTGTTAGCTTGTCCCCAGACTAAAAATAATAATGTTAGGTGCTGTTTTTGTAAGTTGTCCGGCCGGGGTCATTATGCGTGAGATGTATCAACATAGATTAAGTGTCTCTCAGCTAGATTACGAGTTATGTGCTCTATAGGGAAAAGTTGCATTATTTAACCCTCTATAGCGCTGCCATTACAAGTTTTCAAACAGCCGGCTTGTGCGTGCGATGTGGTTGCGTTGAGCTCCATACCGCACAAAATACAAGTGCTGCTTTGACGTGCTCATTCACGCTTTACCCATAGACATCAATGGAGAAAGCGGGTCAGAAAAAAGCCTACCACCTGCGATCGCGGAATGAAAAGCTCCACAATGCAGCCCCATTGATGTCTATGGGGAAAATAAAAGTTACGTTTAAACCTAACACCCTGACATAAACCCCACGTCTAAACACCCCTAATCTGCCGCGCCGACATCGCCACCACCTACCTACAATTATTAACCCCTAATCTGCCTCTCCCGATATCGCCACCACCTAAATAGTTATTGACCCCAATCTGCCGCTCCAGATATCGCCGCCACTATATTAGTTATTAACCCCTATTCCGCCTCTCCCCGATATCGCTACCACTAGATTAAAGTTATTAACCCCTATTCCGCCACTCACTGACATCGCCGCCACTAAATAAACCTATTATCCCCTAAACCGACAGCCCCCCACATCGCAACAACCTAAAATAAACTATATTAACGCCTAAACCTAACCCTAACACCCCCTAACTTTAACATAATTAAAATAGAGCTAAACTAAAGTTACAATTATTAACTAAATAATACCTATTTAAAACTAAATACAATCTTACCTGTGAAATAAAACCCAAGCTAGCTACAATATAACTAATAGTTATATTGTAGCTAGCTTAGGTTTTATTTTTATTTCACAGGTAAGTTTGTATTTATTTTAACTAGGTAGACTAGTTATTAACTATTTACTAACTACCTAGTTAAAATAAATACAAACTTACCTGTGAAATAAAACCTAAGCTGCCTTACACTAAAACCTAACATTACAAAAAATAAAAAACACTAAAATGACAAAAAATAAAAAAATCTACCATTACAAAAAATAACGAAATTATACAAAACAATAAAAATTATTCTTATTCTAATACCCTTTAAAAAAAAAAAAAAAAAAAGCCTAATCTATAATAAACTACCAAGGGCCCTTAAAAGGGCCTTTTGTAGGGCATTGTCCTAAAGTTAACAGCTCTTTTGCTACAAAACAAACCAAACACCCCCTAACAGTATACAAACCCCCACCCCCCAAACCCACAAAATAAAAATAAAGTAAAACCTAATCTACCCATTGCCCTGAAAAGGGCATTTGTATGGGCATTGCCCTTAAAAGGGCATTTAGCTCTTTTGCTGCCCAAGCCCTAATCTAAAAATAAAAACGACCCCAAAACGGAAAAAATACATTACACAAAATAACAAATTATCGAAAATAATAAAAATGATTCCTATTCTAATACTCATTTTAAAAAAAAATCCCAAAATAAAAAACCTAATCTAGAATAAACTACCAATAGCCATTAAAAGGGCCTTTTGTAGAGCATATATTATGCCCTAAATTAAACAGCTCTTTAACCTGAATTTTTTTTTACAAAGACCAACTAACATTACAAACCCCCCCCCCCCACCCACAAAATAAAAAAACTTTTTAAAAAACCCTAATCTACCCATTGCCCTGAAAAGGGCATTTGTATGAACATTTTAGCTCTTTTGCTGCCCAAACCCTAATCTAAAAAAACCCCCACCCAAAAACCCTTAAAAAAAACCTAACACTAACCCCGACGATCCACTTACAGTTTTTGAAGTCCTGCTTGAACGATCTTCATTCAGGCGGCCTCTTCTATCTTCATCCAGGCGGTGAAGTCTTTATCCAGGCAGCGAGAAGTCTTCATCCAGACGGCCTCTTTCTATCTTCATCCAGGTGGTGAAGTCCTTATTCAGGCAGCGAGAAGTCTTCATCCAGACGGCCTCTTCTATCTTCATCCAGGCGGGAGAAGTCTTCATCCAGGTGGCCTCTTCTATCTTTATCCAGGCGGTGAAGTCCTTATCCAGGCAGCGAGAAGTCTTCATCCAGACGGCCTCTTCTATCTTCATCCAGGTGGCATCTTCTATCTTGATCCCGGCGGGTCGGAGCGGGTCCATCCCAAAGACATCCGGCACAGAGCATCCTCTTCATACAGTCGCCGCTGTACACTGAATCTTCAATGCAAGGGAGCCGTTTCAAAATGGCGTCCCTTGCATTCCTATTGGCTGAAAATTTTGAATCAGCTAATAGGAATTAGGAGCTGCTAAAATCCTATTGGCTGTTGTTATTCTTTGTCAAAGAGATATCTAGATAGGTAGCGTGCACAAGTGCTGCCATCTAGTGCTCTTGCTAATGTTTAACATTGTTGCAAAACTGCTGCCATATAGTATTGCAGACACGTGCACACTCCTGAACTTACCTTCCTGCTTTGCAACAAAGGATAACAAGAAAACTAAGAGCATTTGATAATAGAAGTAAACTGGAAAACTGTTTAAAACCGTATGTTCTATCTGAATCACGAAAGAAACATTTTGGGGTTTATGTCCCTTTTAAACACATTTATAATTCACTTCTTTCTCTTGGTATTTTGTATTGAAAAAAGCTTAGGAGCGTGCACAAATCTGGAGCACTAAATTATAGTAGTTTTGCAAGAATGTTATCCATTTGCAAGTGCACTAGATGACAGCACTATTTCCTGCCTCATAGTGCTCCAGACACCTACCTAGGTATCTCTTCAACCAAGAATACAATTGGAACAAAGCATATTTGATAATGTATGTAAATTGATTTTTTTTTTTTTTTTTATTATTGTATTTTCTGTCTGAATCACAAAAGAAAATTTAAAGGGACATGAAACCCAATTTTATTCTTTTATGAGTCGGATAGAGCATGTGATTTTAAGCAACTTTCTAATTTACTCCTATTATCAAATTTGCTTTGTTCTCTTGATATAGTTTGTTGAATAGGATACCTAGGTAGGCTCAGGAGCTGCTGAGTATTGACTGCACATGTATGCCACACCTTATTGGCTCACCCAATGTGTTAACTAGCTCCCAGTAATGCATTGCTGCTTCTTCAACAAAGGATAACAAGAGAATGAAACAAATTAGATAATTGAAGTAAACTGACAAGTTATTTAAAATTGTATTCTCAATCCGAATAATGAAAGAATTTTTGGGTTTCATGTCCCTTTAATATATAGTTATAAGCATTTTGCAGACCTGTGTTTTTTATGATTTTTCTAAAAGCTGTATTATAAGTTTAGCAGTGATCGCTTTAAACATGCATGTAACCCACTTTATTTATGCACTCACATATTACCTGCAAATATGTGTTGTATGCACAATAATGTATTGTTCTAGCAGAAATAAGTTTTGTTAAAAGCATTTTGTGCAACATTACACATTAGTGCATAGCAAAGTATCTGTGTTTTGTTGTGTGTGTTCTTTTGCATACTTAGGGCTCCATGTACGAAGCAGCGAAAGCTGCTCCGGAGCCTTTGCAAGGCAGGTTCGCATATGCGAGCCTGCTTCCCGCAATGTAAGAAGCAGCAGTCATTAGATGGCTGCTCCCTACATCCTACGCCACCTCTTAGGTGGCGAAGCAAAATCACTGAGAGCACGCTCGCTCTCAGTGATTGACAGCCCCTTCAGTCGCGTGATTGGTCGCGCGACTGAAGGGGCGGGCATTACACACTCCGCTGAGTGTGTAATGATACATACGGGCAAGTGGATCAATAGATCCGCTGCCTGTGTGTAGCGGAGGCGGGCGGACAGCTTCGCGAGTTAAGAAGCTGTCCGCCCGCCTCTTAGTACATGGAGCCCAATGACCCAGAATTCTCTGCTACTCAGGGACTGATGATCAAATACTTGCCAGTATGGAGAGAACTCACGCAAAATCTTTGAGGGCTTTTTTTGAGAGTTGTATAGCAATTTATGCGTCTCTCCACACACTCTTTTTATAGCTAGGTAAACAGCTCTCAGGCTAAAATGTGCCATACTGATGAGATGTCCTAGATCATCTTGCTAGCGCCGAGAGATTTAGATCACTGGACCCTCAAAAGGCATAAAGGGAAGATAAACTGAAAAAAAATATCTATGCTACATATGAAAGAGCACTATTTAGGCATAATAGTTTCTACATGAAAAGAGGTTAAACACTCAGTAAAAGTCAGCTTAAAGGGACAGTCTACACCAAAATTGTTATTGTTTAAAAAGATAGATAATGCCTTTACTACCCATTCCCTAGCTTTGCACAACCAACATTTTTATATTAATATACTTTATAACATTTAAACCTCTAAATGTCTGCCTGTTTCTAAGCCACTATAGACAGCCTCTTATCACATGCTTTTTTTATTAGCTTTTCACAACAAGATACTGCTAAATCATGTGGGCCATATAGATAACATTGTGCTCTCTCCCATGGAGTTGTGCAGGACACTGGCTTCCATTAAAAAAAAACTGTGTTTCCAATTACGTGTTATACCAGCTGCAGAGTATAAAATTAAAGGGACACTGAACCAAAATTTTTTCTTTTGTGATTCTGATAGAGCATGAAATTTTAAGCAACTTTCTAATTTATCATTTTTTTCTTCATTCTCTTGGAATCTTTATTTGAAATGCAAGAATGTAAGTTTAGATGCCGGCCCATTTTTGGTGAACAACCTAGGTTGTCCTTGCTGATTGGTGGATACATTCATCCACCAATCAAAAACTGCTGTCCAGAGTTCTGAACCAAGAAAAAAGCTTAGATGCCTTCTTTTTTATATAAAGATAGCAAGAGAACGAAGAAACATTGATATTAGGAGTAAATTAGAAAGTTGCTTAAATTTGCATGCTCTATCTGAATCACGAAAGAAATTTTTTGGGTTCAGTGTCCCTTTAATGAGAAATTAATTGTTTGGGTTTATTTTTGTATATGAAATAGCTGTTTTTGTTCTTTTATACCACATCCCATTAAAAGGTGTTGAGCTTGCAGGGAATCAGATCTTTTTATTTTATCACTTTCTGTACATACACATGCTTCTTTATATGATCTCCGTCTGTATTCCAAAGCCCAATATTTAGAGAGCACAATTGAAAAAATTAACATTTTATTAACTATTAATTAATATTAATTTATCTCTCCTAATCCCCACTGGGAGTGTAATTTATTCTGCTGGCTATGTTTACACATCATATTTATAGCCTATTATTAAGTATAGAAACCTTCACTATAGGTAGAGATATCACAGCCAAAACCATCTATTTCAAAAGCAGATATAAATGTAAAATAGCTAATTGTAAACAATTGAATACATCCCAGCAGGTAAAATGGATCCTTAGGAACAAATTAAAGGGGAGAAAAATTAGCAAATTGGCATGTGACTCAATATAACTTCTTATATGTCATTTTTTTGCAACTGTGAGAAAGTAAGTTTTATTATGTATACCTTGTTTTTTCTTTATTTAAAACTACAATCAACTCACCAGAGTAACTACTTTGTGAGCTTCTATTTTTACTGCTATCTGCATGGTGAAAACACCCAATTATCCTCATCGGTGCTAAGTTTATATTTTACTGTGATATTAAAGTTCCTCTATAATAGTATGTGGCTACCGAGGAAATTCTGAGGTCATTTTTTTTTAATTTTATATAGAGATGTTCATGTAATATTTTCATGTCTGCTTTAAAGTGTTTTTGCATATGGGTAATGTTTTCCTTTAAAGTGAATGTAAATTTTGATACTAAAGTGCCCGGTTTTTAAAAATTTGATTAAAAACAGAGTCACTTTAATTCATCAAAATTTACATTTCACTCGTGTTGTGAAAAAAAACTTACCTTTTAATCTTGACAGCAGCTCCGGCTTCCTCCACCCGTCGCAAAGCCTCTTCCTGGGTCTAAAATGTGGAATCCGGCTTCTTCCAATCACGGCATTGAATCAGACACTGATTCACCCGGGGGGAAGCCATGATTGGAGGATGACCTATCCATTATTTCTGACATCAGAAATGGCTTGCGACGACTGGAGGAAGCTGGAGCTGCTGTCAAGTTTAAAAGGTAAGTTTTTTTTTTCACAACACGAGTGAAATGTAAATTTTGATGAATTAAAGTGCCCCTGTTTTTAATCACATTTTTTTAAAAAACGGCCATTTTAGCATCAAAATTTACATTTACTTTAAAGGGATAGAAAAACCCAACATTTTCTTTCATGATTT
>NC_069501.1:430436357-430473857 GCF_027579735.1 Bombina bombina | reverse complement strand
CCCACAAAACAAATTAGTCTGACTGAGTCCACTAGTGACCATTTTCAAGCCCCTGCACAATCCAACAATGTGTATCTGGATGAGTCCAAATTAAGAAAGGGTTAAAAAAAATTCTTGCTCTGCAATGTTTATGAGGTAAACTAAATTTCCTGTGATGCTCCCTTGAAAATATCAGATTAAATTTTACAGAAAGAAAAAAGTGTGATGTGGAGATAAATCGCTAAGATAGCTTAAACCTCGGGAAAGGATTTAAATCTATAATTACAGAATTATATTTTTAATAGTTAATAAAATTCCCTGATACATAACATAAAAAACTCTAAAAATGGTTTCAGGCTGAATATGCCAACTAGCATCTGGTTTGTACGTTAATGCAATATTATATGTTTTGGCATTACGGCCATTCCCTTTAAAAACACACGGTGCACTACAGTCAGAGTTTAAAACACAATAAATAAAATTAATTAGATGAATTACAGAAGTTAATCATATAGCGGTCAGCTGACCTGTTAAAACATAAACCAGTCTTATTGTGATATACCACTTGCAGATATGGGGGTTTTCAAAATTAACGGGGCGGAATCCCTTAGCCAGTTTGTGTGTTCCGTAATAGGCCTGGGGTTATTTATACAAATATCCGTAGTAAGATTTCCGTTTGATGTCTTAAATCAAGTTTCTTGTCGGTACTTACTATCTGCCGTGAGTTTACCTTGTAGGCCGGTCCTGGAGCCTTTGTCTTGTTATTGCTCTTGATTTCTCTCTACCGCAAGACTCAATGTATCTGCTTTGTTTGCAAGTAGGGTCCTCCTGAAGAGTTCTTCCAGATCTGCGGTCCTACGGGTACTCGATGCGGTCAGAAAGTATCTGTATCTCTTAGTCAAAGTAAAAGCAGCAGTTCAATCTACGCGTTTCAGCCGAGTAATCCGGCGTTTTTCAAGCTGTACTGCTGGTGTCGATCCGGGTTTGTATATACCCCTCTGGGCTTTATTTGATTTAACACAGCTGAGTGAGAAAAGTACTTTGCAAGTGTCTGTGTTCTATTAGTGTAGAAATTGATAAGTTATCTAATTGCAAATTTATTCTTCAGAGCAATTAAAACTAAAAACCAGTACACACTTGTTATCACAGTTCCTTATCCTAAATGTAAAGAATGTTAAAAAAATATTTAAAATAGGGTGACATATCATAGTAAAAAACAACCAAAATTCTAATGTATATTCCATTTAGTATCATTATTTATTTAATAAATAAGTTATATGTTTTATAAACAAGTTATACTTTGTATAACAATTTGTTTTGTCTTGTAACTAACCCCTTATATTCTAGTGATATTTAGTATATATTAAATATTAGAGTATGAGAGTCCCTAGGTATCTCCAACTTAAAGGGACAGTCTAGTCCCAAAAAAACTTTCATAATTCAGATAGGGCATGTCATTTTAAGCAATTTTCCAATTTACTTTTATCACCAAGTTTTCTTTGTTTGCTTGGTATTCTTAGTTGAAAGCTTAACCTAGGAAGTTCATATGCTAATTTCTTAGACCTTGAAGGCCGCCTCTTAAGAATGCATTTTAACAGGTTTTTCACCACTAGAGGGTGTTAGTTCATGTTTTTCATATAGATAACACTGTGCTCGTGCACGTGAAGTTACCTGGGAGCCATCACTGATTGGCTAAACTGCAAGTCTGTCAAAAGAACTGAAATAAAGGGGCAGTCTGCAGAGGCTTAGATACAAGATAATCACAGAGGTAAAAAATATATAAATATAACTGTGTTGGTTATGCAAAAGTAGGGAATTGGTAAGCAAGGGATTATCTATGTTTTAAAACAATAACAATTCTGGTGTAGACTGTCCCTTTAATGAATGTCTCCAAATTATTTTTGAAATATCAAACTAGAATGTGGTGTGGTTAAATGGTTTTATAGATGAGAGTGATAATAAAGGTTGAGACGATATATAAGTATATAGGTTAATAGATTGATGAGGTCACCTAATATCCTTTTCTGTCCCAAAATACTCCTAGGGGTATAAAGGGTCTAGCTATCTTTCAAAAAGCTGTTTAGACTAAAATAAAGATTTAGCCCTTTGGGGTGGAGTGTCTGGAGCTGGAAAACCCATTTAGCTTCTGTTTGTAGTAGGTTTTTTACCTGATTACCCCCTCTGAAATCTCTCATGATTTTATCTATGGCAATGAAATGGAAATATTTGTGGTTACTGTTGTTACATATTCTGAAGTGCTTGGGTACTGGAAGATCTAAGTTTCGTTCTTCCTCTGAGTTTTCTATTGAGAGAATGTGTTCTCTTATACGCTCCCTAATTGTTCATTCTGTCTCGTCTGTATATTGAATTTTGCACTTTTTGCATTCTATCAGGTATATCACATTTTTGTCCATACACCTGATAGTATTTTTTATCTTGTACTCTTTTCCTGTAACATTACAATGGAAAGCTTTGTGGAGTGTCTGCAAGCTTTGCAGATATGGCAAGGATAGAAACCTTTTAAATCTTGGCCTAGTACTCCTTTTTCAACTCCTTCCCTAGAGTGATTTTTACTCATGGAGGGGGCTAATCTGCTTTTTAGGTTCCTGGCCTTTCTATAAATGAATCTAGGTCTATTCGGTAATTTTAAGCCTATATCTGGGTCATATGTTAAAATATTCCAATGATTTTTTATAATCTTTTCCAGATTTGATTCATCCTCACATTATTGTGTAATAAAAGGTATATTAATTCTTTCATTATCCTTATTCGTGATCCCTCTTCTTTCTCTTGTTTTATAACCTAACATATCTTGTCTTTTCATTTTTCTTTCTGATTCTATATCATTGTCCTATTTTATCCTATCATACTGTATCTGGATCAGTCTCATTGTCTCCAGCTGTGCCATTGATACTAAAGCCAGATAGAGAATTTGTGCAACTTAAGGCTACTTTCTCAAAGACTAGCGTCACAACATGAGTCTTATTCTGTGTACCTACTTCATATTGAATAAAACTGTCTTGGACAAGTGGAAGACTTGGTTACATCTGCAGCAACGTAAACCTCATAACCCAATACTCAAGTCCATTGGTCAGCAAACTATTGTTGCTGATAAGTGCATTTTAACTCCTGAAAGTTGGTATGGCCCTTTTTCAATTTGAAGACCATCTACCTAATGCAGCAGTGTCTCACAGAGAATTGTGCAACATTTTGTTATAATAAAATAACAGATTAAGCACTCCATGTTCTTCTATGATACAGGAAGCCAGACATGTTCAACCAGCAATCACCAGGTGAACTATCTCGACAAATAGCTCTTCGTGTCAGGAGCGTGAAGTGTCAACAAATCAATGTTGCATCATATGACTACATGCTAAAGCATTCCAGTAATAGACGTTATGACTTCAGTGTACTTATCAGGTGGAAAGATTTGTCAGCCATTTTCCTCCAAAAAGGCGTATGCAGTAGACCTTTTCTCTGTCTGATGTGACTGTCTCTTTTATTTTATGTTCACTTAATTTCCTCCAGTGCTTAGAGTTTTAAGAAAAAATCAGTAAGACAGATATAGGGGTGATTCTGCCCTGTTGCCTGAGGGTTCCTTGGTTCCCCCTTCTAGTGCAAATGGCTAAAGGAAAACTGTGTTCTTTGTCTCTGTGTCCAGACATTCTGTTTCTAGGTCTGTTTGTTCATTCTGATATAAAACTCTTGAGCTTTTTGCACAGGTTAGTACACTATTGCAAGCCCTCAATGTAAACAGTCTCAGCTTATTGTTTTCAAGATGCCTTTTTGCATGGATAAAGTCACATGATGTTTAATTGGATTTGATTGTTCATATATTTTTTTAATCTTTAAAGGACCAGTCAACACAGTAGATTTGCATAATCAACAAATGCAAGATAACATGACAATGCAATAGCACTTAGTCTGAGCTTCAAATGAGTAGTAGATTTTTTTTTCTGACAATTTTAAAAGTTATGTCTTTTTCCACTCCCCCTGTACCATGTGACAGCCATCAGCCAATCACAAATGCATACACGTACCATGTGATAGCCATCAGCCATTCACAAATGCATACACACTTATTCTTGCACATGCTCAGCAGGAGCTGGTGACTCAAAAAGTTTAAATATAAAAAAACTGTGCACATTTTGTTAATGGAAGTAAATTGGAAAGTTGTTTAAATTGGCATGCTCTATCTGAATAATGAAAGTTTAATTTTGATTGAGTGTCCCTTTAAATGACAGTTTTATGTGACATTTAAACTCCAATACTACCTAGTCTCAACTTTTATTTGCTATTATTGGAGTAAGATTGCTTGTTGGTCCAACATTTTTTATTTTAAGCAGTGCAAGTTGTTAAAGGCCCACTAAATACAGTATAATTGCATAATTAACAAGTGCATGATGAAAAGACAATGTAATAACACCTACTCTGAATTTAAAATAAGCAGTAGATTTTTCTTTCATATAATTAGCAAGAGTCCATGAGCTAGTGACGTATGGGATATACATTCCTACCAGGAGGGGCAAAGTTTCCCAAACCTCAAAATGCCTATAAATACACCCCTCACCACACCCACAAATCAGTTTTACAAACTTTGCCTCCTATGGAGGTGGTGAAGTAAGTTTGTGCTAGATTCTACGTTGATATGCGCTCCGCAGCAGGTTGGAGCCCGGTTTTCCTCTCAGCGTGCAGTAAATGTCAGAGGGATGTGAAGAGAGTATTGCCTATTTGAATTCAATGATCTCCTTCTACGGGGTCTATTTCATAGGTTCTCTGTTATCGGTCGTAGAGATTCATCTCTTACCTCCCTTTTCAGATCGACGATATACTCTTATATATACCATTACCTCTACTGATTCTCGTTTCAGTACTGGTTTGGCTTTCTACTACATGTAGATGAGTGTCCTGGGGTAAGTAAGTCTTATTTTCTGTGACACTCTAAGCTATGGTTGGGCACTTTTATATAAAGTTCTAAATATATGTGTTCAAACATTTATTTGCCTTGACTCAGGATGTTCAACGTTCCTTATTGCAGACAGTCAGTTTCATATTTGGTATAATGCATATGAATAAATCAATTTTTTTCTTACCTTAAAAATTTGACTTTTTTCCCTGTGGGCTGTTAGGCTTGCGGGGGCTGAAAATGGTTCATTTTATTGCGTCATTCTTGGCGCTGACTTTTTTGGCGCAAAAAATTATTTTCTGTTTCCGGCGTCATACGTGTCGCCGGATGTTGCGTCATTTTTTGACGTTTTTTTGCGCCAAAAGTGTCGGCGTTCCGGATGTGGCGTCATTTTTGGCGACAAAAGCATTTAGGCGCCAAATAATGTGGGCGTCTTTTTTGGCGCTAAAAAATATGGGCGTCATTTTTGTCTCCACATTATTTAAGTCTCATTATTTATTGCTTCTGGTTGCTAGAAGCTTGTTCACTGGCATTTTTTCCCATTCCTGAAACTGTCATTTAAGGAATTTGATCAATTTTGCTTTATATGTTGTTTTTTCTATTACATATTGCAAGATGTCCCAGATTGACCCTGAGTCAGAAGATACTTCTGGAAAGTCGCTGCCTGGTGCTGGATCTACCAAAGTTAAGTGTATCTGCTGTAAACTTGTGGTATCTGTTCCTCCAGCTGTTGTTTGTAATGAATGTCATGACAAACTTGTTAATGCAGATAATATTTCCTTTAGTAATGTTACATTACCTGTTGCTGTTCCATCAACATCTAATACTCAGAGTGTTCCTGTTAACATAAGAGATTTTGTTTCTAAATCCATTAAGAAGGCTATGTCTGTTATTCCTCCTTCTAGTAAACGTAAAAGGTCTTTTAAAACTTCTCATTTTTCAGATGAATTTTTAAATGAACATCATTATTCTGATTCTGATAAAGATTCCTCTGGTTCAGAGGATTCTGTTTCAGAGATTGATGCTGATAAATCTTCATATTTATTCAAAATGGAATTTATTCGTTCTTTACTTAAAGAAGTCTTAATTGCATTAGAAATAGAGGATTCTGGTCCTCTTGATACTAAATCTAAACGTTTAAATAAGGTTTTTAAATCTCCTGTAGTTATTCCAGAAGTTTTTCCTGTCCCTGAGGCTATTTCTGATGTAATCTCCAGGGAATGGAATAATTTGGGTAATTCATTTACTCCTTCTAAACGTTTTAAGCAATTATATCCTGTGCCATCTGACAGATTAGAGTTTTGGGACAAAATCCCTAAGGTTGATGGGGCTATCTCCACTCTTGCTAAACGTACTACTATTCCTACGGCAGATAGTACTTCCTTTAAGGATCCTTTAGATAGGAAAATTGAATCCTTTCTAAGAAAAGCTTACTTATGTTCAGGTAATCTTCTTAGACCTGCTATATCTTTAGCGGATGTTGCTGCAGCTTCAACTTTTTGGTTAGAAGCTTTAGCGCAACAAGTAACCGATCATAATTCTCATAGCATTGTTAATCTTCTTCAACATGCTAATAACTTTATTTGTGATGCCATCTTTGGTATCATTAGAATTGATGTCAGGTATATGTCTCTAGCTATTTTAGCTAGAAGAGCTTTATGGCTTAAAACTTGGAATGCTGATATGTCTTCTAAGTCAACTTTGCTTTCCCTTTCTTTCCAGGGTAATAAATTATTTGGTTCTCAGTTGGATTCTATTATCTCAACTGTTACTTGAGGGAAAGGAACTTTTTTACCACAGGATAAAAATTCTAGAGGTAAATTTAGGTCTAATAATAGTTTTCGTTCCTTTCGTCACAACAAGGAACAAAAGCCTGATCCTTCACCCACAGGAGCGGTATCAGTTTGGAAACCATCTCCAGTCTGGAATAAATCCAAGCCTTTTAGAAAACCAAAGCCAGCTCCCAAGTCCACATGAAGGTGCGGCCCTCATTCCAGTCCAGCTGGTAGGGGGCAGATTACGATTTTTCAAAGAGATTTGGATCAATTCAATTCACAATCTTTGGATTCAGAACATTGTTTCAGAAGGGTACAGAATTGGCTTCAAGATAAGGCCTCCTGCAAAGAGATTTTTTCTTTCCCGTGTCCCAGTAAATCCAGCGAAGGCTCAAGCATTTCTGAAATGTGTTTCAGATCTAGAGTTGGCTGGAGTAATTATGCCAGTTCCAGTTCTGGAACAGGGGCTGGGGTTTTATTCAAATCTCTTCATTGTACCAAAGAAGGAGAATTCCTTCGGACTAGTTCTGGATCTAAAAATATTGAATCGTTATGTAAGGATACCAACATTCAAAATGGTAACTATAAGGACTATCCTGCCTTTTGTTCAGCAAGGGCATTATATGTCCACAATAGATTTACAGGATGCATATCTGCATATTCCGATTCATCCAGATCACTATCAGTTTCTGAGATTCTCTTTCCTAGACAAGCATTACCAGTTTGTGGCTCTGCCGTTTGGCCTAGCAAAAGCTCCAAGAATTTTTACAAAGGTTCTCGGTGCCCTTCTGTCTGTAATCAGAGAACAGGGTATTGTGGTATTTCCTTATTTGGACGATATCTTGGTACTTGCTCAGTCTTCACATTTAGCAGAATCTCATACGAATCGACTTGTGTTGTTTCTTCGAGATCATGGTTGGAGGATCAATTTACCGAAAAGTTCATTGATTCCTCAGACAAGGGTAACCTTTTTAGGCTTCCAGATAGATTCAGTGTCCATGACTCTGTCTCTGACAGACAAGAGACGTCTAAAATTGATCTCAGCTTGTCGAAACCTTCAGTCTCAATCATTCCCTTCGGTAGCCTTATGCATGGAAATTCTAGGTCTTATGACTGCTGCATCGGAAGCGATCCCCTTTGCTCGTTTTCACATGCGACCTCTTCAGCTCTGTATGCTGAACCAGTGGTGCAGGGATTACACAAAGATATCTCAATTAATATCTTTAAAACCGATTGTACGACACTCTCTGACGTGGTGGACAGATCACCATTGTTTAATTCAGGGGGCTTCTTTTGTTCTTCCGACCTGGACTGTAATTTCAACAGATGCAAGTCTGACAGTTTGGGGAGCTGTTTGGGGGTCTCTGACAGCACAAGGGGTTTGGGAATCTCAGGAGGTGAGATTACCAATCAATATTTTGGAACTCCGTGCAATTTTCAGAGCTCTTCAGTCATGGCCTCTTCTAAAGAGAGAATCGTTCATTTGTTTTCAGGCAGACAATGTCACAACTGTGGCATATATCAATAATCAAGGAGGGACTCACAGTCCTCTGGCTATGAAAGAAGTATCTCGAATACTGGTATGGGCGGAATCCAGCTCTTGTCTAATTTCTGCAGTTCATATCCCAGGTATAGACAATTGGGAAGCGGATTATCTCAGTCGCCAAACGTTACATCCGGGCGAATGGTCTCTTCACCCAGAGGTATTTCTTCAGATTGTTCAAATGTGGGGACTTCCAGAAATAGATCTGATGGCTTCTCATCTAAACAAGAAACTTCCCAGGTATCTGTCCAGATCCAGGGATCCTTAGGCGGAAGCAGTGGATGCATTGTCACTTCCTTGGAAGTATCATCCTGCCTATATCTTTCCGCCTCTAGTTCTTCTTCCAAGAGTAATCTCCAAGATTCTGAAGGAATGCTCGTTTGTTCTGCTGGTGGCTCCAGCATGGCCTCACAGGTTTTGGTATGCGGATCTTGTCCGGATGGCTTCTTGCCAACCATGGACTCTTCCGTTAAGACCAGACCTTTTGTCGCAAGGTCCTTTTTACCATCAGGATCTCAAATCCTTAAATTTAAAGGTATGGAGATTGAATGCTTGATTCTTAGTCAAAGAGGTTTTTCTGACTCTGTGATTAATACTATGTTACAGGCTCGTAAATCTGTATCTAGGAAGATATATTATCGAGCCTGGAAGACTTATATTTCTTGGTGTCTTTCTCATTTTTCCTGGCATTCTTTTAGAATTCCGAGAATTTTAAAGTTTCTTCAGGATGGTTTGGATAAAGGTTTGTCTGCAAGTTCCTTGAAAGGACAAATCTCTGTTCTTTCTGTTCTTTTTCACAGAAAGATTGCTAATCTTTCTGATATTCATTGTTTTGTACAAGCTTTGGCTCGTATAAAACCTGTTAAGTCAATTTCTCCTCCTTGGAGTTTGAATTTGGTTCTGGGGGCTCTTCAAGCTCCTCCGTTTGAACCTATGCATTCATTGGACATTAAATTACTTTCTTGGAAAGTTTTGTTTCTTTTGGCCATCTCTTCTGCTAGGAGAGTTTCTGAATTATCTGCTCTTTCTTGTGAGTCTCCTTTTCTGATTTTTCATCAGGATAAGGCGGTGTTGCGAACTTCTTTTAAATTTTTACCTAAGGTTGTGAATTCTAACAACATTAGCAGAGAAATTGTGGTTCCTTCATTATGTCCTAATCCTAAGAATTCTAAGTAGAGATCATTGCATTCTTTGGATGTAGTTAGAGCTTTGAAATATTATGTTGAGGCTACTAAGAATTTTCGAAAGACTTCTAGTCTATTTGTTATCTTTTCCGGTTCTAGGAAAGGTCAGAAGTCCTCTGCCATTTCTTTGGCATCTTGGTTGAAATCTTTAATTCATCATGCTTATGTCGAGTCGGGTAAAACTCCTCAAAGGATTACAGCTCATTCTACTAGGTCAGTTTCTACTTCCTGGGCATTTAGGAATGAAGCTTCGGTTGATCAGATTTGCAAAGCAGCAACTTGGTCTTCTTTGCATACTTTTACTAAATTCTACCATTTTGATGTGTTTTCTTCTTCTGAAGCAGTTTTTGGTAGAAAAGTACTTCAGGCAGCTGTTTCAGTTTGATTCTTCTGCTTATAATTTCAGTTTTTTTCATTATAAGATTTAAACTTTATTTTGGGTGTGGATTATTTTCAGCGGAATTGGCTGTCTTTATTTTATCCCTCCCTCTCTAGTGACTCTTGTGTGGAAGATCCACATCTTGGGTAGTCATTATCCCATACGTCACTAGCTCATGGACTCTTGCTAATTACATGAAAGAAAACATAATTTATGTAAGAACTTACCTGATAAATTAATTTCTTTCATATTAGCAAGAGTCCATGAGGCCCACCCTTTTTTGTGGTGGTTATGATTTTTTGTATAAAGCACAATTATTCCAATTCCTTATTTTTTATGCTTTCGCACTTTTGTCTTATCACCCCACTTCTTGGCTATGCGTTAAACTGATTTGTGGGTGTGGTGAGGGGTGTATTTATAGGCATTTTGAGGTTTGGGAAACTTTGCCCCTCCTGGTAGGAATGTATATCCCATACGTCACTAGCTCATGGACTCTTGCTAATATGAAAGAAATTAATTTATCAGGTAAGTTCTTACATAAATTATGTTTTTTCTGGCCTATTTATTTTTTTCTCCCATTTTCCAGCCCCCTGTATCATGTGACAAACATCAGTCAATCACAGACTAGTATACAGTATCTCACAAAAGTGAGTACACCCCTCACATTTTTGTAAGTATGTTATATCTTTTCATGTGAAACCACTGAAGAAATTACACATTGCTACAATGTTAAATAGTGAGTGTACAGCCTGTATAACAGTGTAAATTTGCTGTCCCCTCAAAATAGCTCAACACACAGACATTAATGTCTAAACCGTTGGCAACAAAATTGAGTACACCCCTAAGTGGAAATGTCCAAATTGGGCCCAAAGTGTCAATATTTTGTGTGGCCACCATTATTTTCCAGTACTGCCTTAACCCTCTTAGGCATGGAGTTCAACAGAGCCTCACAGGTTGCCACTGGAGTCCTCTTCCACTCCTCCATGACAACATCACAGAGCTGGTGGATGTTAGAGACCTTGCACTCCCCCACATTCCGTTTGAAGATGCCCCACAGATTCTCAATAGGGTTTAGGTTTGGAGACATGCTTGGCCAGTCCATCGCCTTTACTCTCAGCTTCTTTAGCAAGGCAGTGGTTGTCTTGGAGGTGTGTTTGGGGTCGTTATCATGTTGGAATACTGCCCAGCCTCCAAAGGGAGGGGATCATGCTCTGCTTCAGTATGTCACAGTAAATGTTGGCATTCATGGTTTCCTCAATGAACTGTAGCTTCCCAGTGCCGGCAGCACTCATGCAGGCCCAGACCATGACACTCCCACCACCATGCTTGACTGTAGGCAAGATCCACTTGTCTTTGTACTCCTCACCTGGTTGCTGCCATACACGCTTGACACCAACTGAACCAAATAAGTTTATCTTGGTCTCATCGGACCACAGGACTTGGTTCCAGTAATTCATGTCGTTAGTCTGCTTGTCTTCAGCAAACTTTTTGCGGGCCTTCTAGTGCATCATCTTTAGAAGAGGCTTACTTCTAGGACAGCCATGCAGACCAATTTGATGCAATGTGCGACGTATGGTCTGAGCACTGACAGGCTGACCCCCCACCCCTTCAACCTCTGCAGCAATGCTGACAGCACTCATACGTCTATTTCCCAAAGACAACGTCTGGATATGACGCTGGGCACGTGCACTCAACTTCTTTGGTCGACCATGGGGAGGCCTGTTCTGAGTGGAACCTGTCCTGTGAAACCGCTGTATGGTCTTGCCCACCGTGCTGCAGCTCAGTTTTAGGGTCTTGCCGATCTTCTTATAGCCTAGCCCATCTTTATGTAGAGCAACAATTCTTTTTTTCAGATCCTCAGAAAGTTCTTTGCCATGAGGTGCCATGTTGAACTTCCAGTGACCAGTATGAGAGAGTGTGAGATCGATAACACCAAATTTAACACACCTGCTCCCCATTTACACCTGAGACCTTGTAACACTAACCAGTCACATGACACCAAGGAGGGAAAATGGCTAATTGGGCCCAATTTGGACATTTCCACTTAGGGTGTACTCACTTTTGTTGCCAACAGTTTAGACGCTAATGGCTGTGTTAAGTTATTTTGAAGGGACAGCAAATTTACACTCTCTTATACAGGCTGTACACTCACTAATTTACATTGTAGCAAAGTGTCATTTCTTCAGTGTTGTCACATGAAAAGATATAATAAAATATTTACCAAAATGTGAGGGGTGTACTCACTTTTGTGAGATACTGTACATATACCTTGTGATCTTGTGCACATGCTTAGTAGGAGCTTGTTCCCCAGAAATGTGCACATAAAAATACTGTGCAAAATTTGATAATAGGAGTAAATTGGAAAGTGTCTTAAAACTGCATACTCTTTCTGAATCATAAATGTTTATTTTGACTTTAGTGTCCATTTAATGTCTCCATTGGATTCACTTCTAGGCCTGGAAACTTTGTTGATCTCTCATTTTGAGCCATCAGGAGAAGAATCACTCTGGAATCTCTCACTCAAAGTATTATTTTTTTTTGTATTTACTTTTGTGGTAATAGGTTCATAGTTTCATACTTTGCAGAATAAATGCTTTTTCTCATTTTATCCCGATAAAAAAAAACGTAATGAACGGGTAAAGGCCATATTCCTTGGATGTACTTCAGTATTGTCACATCCTTATTGATCATAAAACTAATCAAGCAAGATATTGGTATTTCCATATGAACATTGCAAAAGTTGTATGTTGGAAAAAACGATATTTTCAATATGGCTGGTCTGATGCATCTGGTCAACTCATTAAGTCGTGAAGGTAATAGTTCTGTTGGGGTTTAAATCTCATTGTTCAAGGGTCATATCTTCCTCATGGCAGCTGAAGTAGAAATTTCTTCTGAGAACATACAGTATAAAGCACCAATGAAATGAAGAGAAAAAACAAACAATGTGTGGCCAAAGTGACTTTATGTTTAAGAAATGTTTGCTTCTGCCCTGTCTTGAACTACAGCAGATCCAAATTTCCTAATCCATCCAGGTACCTCTGGCACCAGTCCATGACAACCTGTTTTTTGGAGATATGCATCTGATCTAAGGTCTAACTTTAAGACATACAACAGCCGTATAGAAATATATGGGACATATATTCAGTGGTAGCTCTGATTTTGTCTCATTCAGCTAGAATAAAGCAGTTGCTGGGAACATACAACGGATATGAAGGCTCTTTGGGCGTACATTTGGCATAAAGGGAGTTGGTGGGATTATGCATGTTATCTGTTGTTTAATATTTGTCCCATTGTCAGCTGTATTCTTAGACATACAATCCTATGTTGATGGCTATGTATACATCTGGCATAATGTGGTTGCTGGACACATATCTGATATCTGAGCATACAACTGATTAAGTAGCTTGCATATGCGTCTGGCATAAAGGGGAGGCCTGGGAAGTGCAGAGGTTGTTTGGATGATGCACCTGATGGGGTTTGATCTTTAGCAGCCAGTTGTTGTAAAGGGTATACATTTAGATGCCTTAGTATCCCTTGTACTCATATTATCCAAAGTAATTTGCTAGATTTGAAATAAGGGATATTTGCAAGTATATAATTAATACTTCCAAAAGCATACATTTATTTTTAATTTCTTAATAGAGGTATTATATAAGTCTAGGGCTCAATGTAAGCATGCATGTGGCTTAAGGAAATTCAGGGAGTTTGACTGAAAAGACTCAGAATTTTTTATTTTTACACATCATATTGAGCAATTTTTTTTAAAGGGATATAAAACAATTTGTCTCATTGTTGAAATAAAAAAACAACTAAACATGGGGTTATACTTAATAGAAATTATTGCAATATGTATTATTAATCGCTTTAAAAGGATTTTATCTTTTTGTTACTTTTTAAACAACATTTGTACAGTGTCCATTACTTCCTGTCACAGCCCTACAACTAGGCTGAGGCTTCTGCAGGAAAGCAAATTACCAGTTTTTCCTTTGCAGTGTTGCTAGGAGACATCTATCTGCTAGCTGCAATTAGTTTATTGCCCATGTTCAGTAAAGGACTTTTGCTGCAAAAATCATGTGATCATGTAACCTAAGTCCGGTAATGGTAGCTCTCTTATCTTGCTGTGGGCAGTGGCTACAGTGAGAATTTCTAAGTGCTCATGTATTAAGAAAACAGGTAAATTGTTTGCTGTTTTTTTTAACACAAAATGTTTTTTATTTTTACTTAAATTTATCGTATTTCTTTTTTACTAAAGGAGCATTGTTTAATACCCCTTTAAATGACCCCCTCTGAGGAAGCGTTTTTTGCGAAACGCGTGTCAGGGGTCCTCTGGGAGAAGCCTTGTCTCCTTTCCTTTTAATCAGCTTACCTATATTGTAAAGAAATATTTAATAAAAAAACCTTACTTCTAACATAATTTGCTCAGCAGCACATCTATACCAGTAATAGTAATTGTAATTAGCCCTCGGATTGTAAGGACTTAGCCTATATTGACGATTGTGCTGCTGGCTTAGATACACTCCTAATCATTTAACCCACAATCCACATGGAAGGTTTATGTTACAACTGGGTTCAAGAGTTTTTAACTTTACCTTAAGCTATTGTATGTGTGGATTTTTCTCTTTTTTTCATATATTTGGTTAATAAAGATTATGGTATGAAAGTAAATAATGTATGATTTAATTTTCTATTCTGATTTTCTCTTGGGATACGTTATAATCTAATACACAGATCAGAGCTATCTATATACAGTTGTATATTCTAATACAATTATATTGTTAGTTACCCCTTTAAATAAAACAGGTTTCTTTATGGCACACATTTCAATTGTTCATTAAATGAAATGCATATTCCCAATATGCAGTATATTTTATGTACCCCCTAAAGCAGTGCTCAACAAATGTGTTTAAAAATTAGGAGCTAGTAAGAATATTTAGGAGCCAGACATTGGTAGTTGTATATAGATATATGGAGAATAACCCAAAAAGTTAGGAGCCAGAGGTAAAATTCTAGTAGCCAGTGGCTCCATGGCTCATGGGTTTGTCCCTAAAGGGAACTTCTTTTTTACAGTTTGCCTGGAACTCATTAAGAAAAACATTTGCCTGTCTTCTAATTTTTTGGAAAGCAGATGTATTTGTATAAGTCTGCTTCTTTTAGTAAGCGTGAATAAAAATTGCTTATTACCCTCACAATGGATAAAGAAAGTTCCATATGGACTACTTTTCTAAAGCATTTGTAAAGTCATTTTAATATTAATTCTACCTAATTATATTCATTCATGTTATCTTTTAGATTTTCTTTATATATTTTCTAAATCTGTTTTCTCTTTTAACAGCATTTAGAATACTCCCATATCCTCTAGAAAAGGGTCATCTCTTTTATCCCTACCCTGGATGCACTGAGAATACGGATAGAGAACTTTTGCCCAGTAAGTAGAAATGTACATTTTAAAGGAATAGGAAAGTCAAAATAAATCTTGCACGATTCAGATATAACATGTAATTTTAAGACACTTTTAAATTCACTTCTATTTTCAAATGTGCTTCGTTCTCTTGGTTTCCCGTGTTGAAAAATAATACGCACATATACATCACTAGTGGGAGCTGATGCTGATTGGTGCCTGCACACATTTGTCTCTTGTGATTGGCTAACTAGATGTGTTCAGCTAGCTCAGAATAGTTTTCTGTCCCATTAAGCCATAAACAAGATGTTGTGCACAGTTAGGTCACATTTCTAGATAGAAAATAAGTGGAATCTATCAAAATTTTGTTATCTATTAGAATAAAATCAAGCTTACGGTTTTGGCATCTAAACCTTATTATTTCTCGAGGACATGAATTGCTATTAGTTACTCGTGGTTATTACTTATTACTACAGATAGAAATTATTTTTTGTCATTCTGAATATATATATATTTTTTTTGTTTGTTTTTTAGAAACAACTGTCCAGCCTAGTACCAGTTCCTAAATCTATAATATTTTCTTTAGCTGAGCATGTATTTATCCATTCATCTCTTAAATCTGCAGCTCTTTTGCCCATTACAACAGTAAATTGCTAAAACACCCTCATGGGGCACATCTGTCTTCAGTAACCAAACATTCTGAGCTTGTTTAAAAAAAAATGTTCAAAGCCAGATTTATTCTAAACATGCAACTGACCAAACTACACAGTGTGGATTCTTTTTTTTTTTTTAACTCTTTGTAAGCAGTCAAAATAAATGTATTGCACACTTCTGATGTTTTTTTTTTCTTTATTTCTCTGAATTTTCTATCTTCACTCTTTGTAAACATTTGCGCTAGATTATGTGGTCAAATAAAATATTCTTTGTATTTGTAGCACTGTTTGGTTTTGCATTCACTAATGCCAAACTAAGTAATACGAAATGTTTAAGATCCAATAAAACAATTCTCATCAGTGTAAGTATTTAAGGGGACATTGATCTCAAAATCTAATTCCCCATAAAGGGCTAAATTTCAAATGGAGCAAAAAAATATAAGTGCTATTGAGCATTAACACCGTTCAAAGAAAAGGGACAGGAAACTAGGTAGAGTGAGGGAAAAATGTAGTTGATCCCCTGCTGATTTTGTACGTTTGCCCACTGACAAAGAAATGACCAGTCTATAATTTTAATAGTTGGTTGATTTGACCAGTGAGAGACAGAATAACAACAACAAAAACCAGGAAAACGCATTTCAAAAAAGTTATAAATTGATTTACATTTATGAGTGAAATAAGTATTTGATCCCCTATTAAACAGCAAGATTTCTGGCTCCCAGGTGTCTTTTATACAGGTAATGAGCTGAGATTAGGAACACTCTCTTAAAGGGAGTGCTCCTAATCTCAACTTGTTACCTGTATAAAAGACACCTGTCCACAGAAGCAATCAATCAGATTCCAAACTCTCCACCATGGCCAAAACCAAAGAGCTGTCCAAGGATGTCAGGGACAAGATTGTAGACCTACACAAGGCTGAAATGAGCTACAAGACCATCGCCAAGCAGCTTGGTGAGAAGGTGACAACAGTTTGTGCGATTATTCGCAAATGGAAGAAACACAAAATAACTGTCAATCTCCCTTGGTCTGGGGCTCCATGCAAGATCTCACCTCGTGGAGTTTCAATGATCATGAGAACAGTGAGGAATCAGCCCAGAACTACATGAAAGAATCTTGTCAATGATCTCAAGGCAGCTGGGACCATAGGCACCAAGAAAACAATTTGTTACACACTATGCTGTGAAGGACTAAAATCCTGCAGTGCCCACAAGGTCCCCCTGCTCAAGAAAGCACATGTACAGGACCGTCTGAAGTTTGCCAATGAACATCTGAATGATTCAGAGGACAACTGGGTGAAAGTGTTGTGGTCAGGTGAGACCAAAATTGAGCTCTTTGGCATCAACTCAACTTGCCGTGTTTAGAGGAGGAGAAATGCTGCCTATGACCCCAAGAACACCATCCCCACCGTCAAACATGGAGGTGGAAACATTATGCTTTGGGGGCGTTTTTCTGCTAAGGGACGTGGCCATGTACCGTCAAATCTTGGGTGAGAACCTCCTTCCCTCATCCAGGGCATTTAAAATGGGTCGTGGATGGGTATTCCAGCATGACAGTGAACCAAAACACACGGCCAAGGCAACAAAGGAATGGCTCAAGAAGAAGCACATTAAGGTCCTGGAGTGGCCTAACCAGTCTCTAGACCTTAATCCTATAGAAAATCTGTGGAGGGAGCTGAAGGTTCGAGTTGCCAAACATCAGCCTCAAAACCTTAATGACTTGGAGAGGATTTGCAAAGAGGAGTGGGACAAAATCCCTCCTGAGATGTGTGCAAACTTGGTGGCCAACTACAAGAAATGTCTGACATCTGTGATTGCCAACAAGGGTTTTGCCACCAAGTACTAAGTAATGTTTTGCAAAGGGGTCAAATACTTATTTCACTCATTAAAATGCAAATCAATTTATAACTTTTTTGAAATGCGTTTTTCTGGATTTTGTTGTTGTTCTGCCTCTCACTGTTCAAATAAACCTGCCATTATCTTTATCAGTGGGCAATGTACAAAATTCAGCAGGGGATCAAATAATGTTTGACATCACTGAACGTGCGTTTATTTTTTTCCGTTCTGTAACAAAATGCGACAGTAAGCTGCTGCAAGCTGCATTCATCTGTTTTCAGAGGTGCAAATATTCTTGTGAAAGTGCAAAACACTGAGATCTGGATTTGCACAGATCTCATGCAGTAATACTTTTGGGTTTCCTGTAGGTATGTGCATTTGTTAGAGAACAAAAAAATAAAATAATGCATGTACCTACAGGACACACAATAGTTTTTTCTTTTGTGATTCGGATAAAACACACAATTTTAAACAACTTTCCAATTTACTTCTATTATCTAATTTGCTTCCATCTCTTTGTATCCTGTGTTGAAAATCATACCTAGGTAGGCTCAGGAATGGCAATGCATTACTAGGAGCTATCTGCTGATTGGTGGCTGCATGTATGTGACTGTCTTCATTGGCTCACCTGATGTGTTCAGCTATCTCACAGTAGAGCATTATTGCAGCTTCAACAAAGGATACAGAGAGAATTAAGCAAATTTAAAAATAGATGGAAATTGGAAAGTTTTTTAAAATCGTATGCTCTATTCTTGCGCTTGTATTACAAGTAAAATATATAGATATGGGTTCATGTACCAGTACATTCCAGTGCTGTATTTTATTTTAATAAGGGTGGTAATTGCACTTTGGCACTTTTTGTGTTTGATTAAATGTTTTTTTGCAATATATCTATATATGTGTGTGTAAATATTAACACTACCCCCCCCCCCCTCCACATTTTCTTCTAGGGCAGTATTTTGTTCACCACTATATTGCGGATGCAATAGTTTTTCTGTTGCTATATTGTGGTCCCGTGGAAATGCCATTGATAATGCAATTCAAGTGCAGTAATGTCATTAGAACCTTGCAACATGATGATGTACCGTAAAAACTAAAATGAAATATTGGGCAAACTGCAACAAATTAAAAGCCATATCTAAAGACTATTACTAGTCCACAAAGTACCTATATTTCTTCATCCATCATGCTTTTACTTTTTTTTAAATTAATTAAACAGGAATGTGTAGGAAACACATCACTATTTGTGGAGAAAAACACATTTTAACTTTTTATATAGTAGTCATTTACTATTGTCTGTTACAGGTTAACTCTAGTGGTTTGGCATTAACTTTCATTTTCTAAATAGAAGTTAATGTCTGGTCAGAGAAATGAACCAATAAAAAAAGGAAAAATGGCACATCATGGTGCTTATAATTGTTAGGCAAAGGGTCACCCGATGACTTGAAAAGCATATTATATCTAGTATTCTCCTTCTAGTCAGGGACCTTGTGTAATCTCTTGTGGATATAAATATCGGTGTTGTCTTTAACACCTGCTTTGAATGCTTGGTGCCATAAATAAATAAA
This sequence comes from Bombina bombina, assembly GCF_027579735.1. Classification (NCBI taxonomy): domain Eukaryota; kingdom Metazoa; phylum Chordata; class Amphibia; order Anura; family Bombinatoridae; genus Bombina; species Bombina bombina. The sequence continues at coordinate 430,454,640 of NC_069501.1, read as the reverse complement.
ACAAGCCTTTCATAAATCACAGGCCTAATAACATCTGCAATTCTTAATTTAGTCCCTCTGTATGTTCCATCATAGGTCCTATGTGCAAAATAAATTAATGCAAAGGGTGCACATGTGCTTCCTAGCTCATGATTCACTTCCAATAACAGGACACAATTTATTTGGAATCTTACATCCCTTAAAAACATCACTAGAATTTGTATTACTTATTTTTCAATAATTAGTTTTAATTAGTTTTAATGTCCCATTAAAGGGGTAGGAAAGTCAAAATTAAACTTGCATGATTCAGATAAAGCATGTAACTTTAAGACACTTTTAAATTCACTTCTATTTTCAAATGTGCTTCGTTGTTGAAAAAGAATATGCACATATCCTACACTAGTGGGAGCAAGCTGCTGATTGGTGCCTCCACACATTTGTCTCTTGTGATTGGCTAACTAGATGTGTTCATCTAGCTGCCAGGAGTGCAATGTTGTTACTTCAGCAAAGGATACCAAGAGAATGAAGCAAATTTGATGATAAAAGTAAATTGAAAAGTTGTTTACAATCGTATGTTCTATCCAAATCGAAAAGAAACGGTTGGGGTACCCTATCCCTTTAAGTAGATTAGTGAAACCTCTGCTTCTCATTATCTCCTAAAATGCAAAAATTTGTGTGGCTTGGAAAGACACTAATGGGCTGATTATCTAAAGGTCTCTGTGCTGGTGAGATTATTTAAAGGACCACTAATCAAAGTAGAATAGCATAATCAGGAAATGCATACTAAAAAGACAACACAAAAGCACTTAGTTTGAATTTCAAATGAGCAGTAGATTTATTTTCTGAAATTTTTAAAGTTAGTTTTATTTTCCCTCCCACTGCATCATGTGACAGCATCAGCCAATCACAAAATGCATATATGTATATTCTGTGAATTACTGCACATGCTCAGTAGGAGCTGGCGCCTCAGAAAGTGTCCAAATAAAGACTGTTCAAATTTAGATAATATAAGTGAATTGGGAAGTTTTTTAAAAATTTTTACTCTATCTGAATCATGAAAGTTTAATTTTGACTTTAGTGTGCCTTTAAGAATTCTCAGCAGTCCTTCTATTTCCCTGGTGTAATAACATAAAGCCAATTGTTACCTTAAAAACATGATGTCTTGCAAAGAGGCGTATTTTTGATTTTCATATGTGAAGGAGATAAATCCATTATAAAAGTGCACAATTAAATTCGTAATTTAAAAATCAAACAAATCGAATGATTTATTCATTCACACAAAAATACACAGGAAAAACATGTATTGTTAAGGTGCATCAAAAATCGTAACAAATGTTCACCAAAAATCGTATTTTACCAAAAAGAATTAAAATTTGTATACAAATTACACAAGAATAAATCATATTAAATATACACACTGTAATTAGAAATTTAAGTACGCTGGATGTGCTAAAGACACTTAGGCCTAGATTTGGAGTTTGGCGGTAGCCGTGAAAACCAGCGTTAGAGGCTCCTAACGCTGGTTTTAGGCTACCGCCGGTATTTGGAGTCAGTCAAAAAAGGGTCTAACACTCACTTTTCAGCCGCGACTTTTCCATACCGCAGAACCCCTTACGTCAATTGCGTATCCTATCTTTTCAATGGGATATTTCTAACTCCGGTATTTAGAGTCGTGGCTGAAGTGAGCGTTAGAATTCTAACGACAAAACTCCAGCCGCAGAAAAAAGTCAGTAGTTAAGAGCTTTCTGGGCTAACGCCGGTTTATAAAGCTCTTAACTACTGTGCTCTAAAGTACACTAACACCCATAAACTACCTATGTACCCCTAAACCTAGGTCCCCCCACATCGTCGCCACTCGATTAAATTTTTTTAACCCCTAATCTGCCGACCGCCACCTACGTTATACTTATGTACCCCTAATCTGCTGCCCCTAACACAGCCGACCCGTATATTATATTTATTAACCCCTAATCTGCCCCCCACAACGTCGCCGCCAGCTACCTACACTTATTAAACCCTAATCTGCCGTCCGCACGCCGCCGCCGCCAGCTACATTATAGCTATGTACCCCTAATCTGCTGCCCCTAACACCGCCGACCCCTATATTATATTTATTAACCCCTAACCTGCCCCCCACAACGTCGCCTCCACCTGCCTGCACTTATTAACCCCCAATCTGCTGAGCGGACCGCACCACTATTATTATAAAGTTATTAACCCCTAATCCGCCTCACTAACCCTATAATAAATAGTATTAACCCCTAATCTGCCCTCCCTAACATCGCCGACACCTAACTTCAAATATTAACCCCTAATCTGCCGACTGGAGCTCACCGCTATTCTAATAAATTTATTAACCCCTAAAGCTAAGTCTAACCCTAACACTAACACCCCCCCTAAATTAAATATAATTTACATCTAACGAAATTAATTAACTCTTATTAAATAAATTATTCCTATTTAAAGCTAAATACTTACCTGTAAAATAAACCCTAATATAGCTACAATATAAATTATATTTATATTATAGCTATTTTAGGATTTATATTTATTTTACAGGTAACTTTGTATTTATTTTAACCAGGTACAATAGCTAAAATAGTTAAAATAATTACAAAATTACCTGTAAAATAAATCCTAACCTAAGTTACAATTAAACCTAACACTACACTATCAATAAATTAATTAAATAAAATACCTACAATTACCTACAATTAAACCTAACACTACACTATCAATACATTAATTAAATACAATATCTATAAATAAATACAATGAAATAAACTAACTAAAGTACAAAAAATAAAAAAGAACTAAGTTACAAAAAATAAAAAAATATTTACAAACATCAGAAAAATATTACAACAATTTTAAACTAATTACACCTACTCTAAGCCCCCTAATAAAATAACAAAGACCCCCAAAATAAAAAAAATGCCCTACCCTATTCTAAATTACTAAAGTTCAAAGCTCTTTTACCTTACCAGCCCTGAACAGGGCCCTTTGCGGGGCATGCCCCAAAGAATTCAGCTCTTTTGCCTGTAAAAAAAACACATACAATACCCCCCCCCCCAACATTACAACTTACCACCCACATACCCCTAATCTAACCCAAACCCCCCTTAAATAAACCTAACACTAAGCCCCTGAAGATCTTCCTACCTTATCTTCACCATACCAGGTTCACCAATCGATCCAGAAGTGCTCCTCCGATGTCCTGATCCAAGCCCAAGCGGGGGGCTGAAGAGGTCCATGATCCGGCTGAAGTCATCATCCAAGTGGGAGCTGAAGAGGTCCATGATCCGGCTGAAGTCTTCATCCAAGCGGGAGCTGAAGAGGTCCATGATCCGGCTGAAGTCTTCTATCAACGGCATCTTCAATCTTCTTTCTTCGGGAGCCATCATCTTCCATCCGACGCGGAACATCCTCTTCTCCCGACGCCTACTCGCCGAATGACGGTTCCTTTAAATGACGTCATCCAAGCTGGCGTCTCTCGAATTCCGATTGGCTGATAGGATTCTATCAACCAATCGGAATTAAGGTTTGAATATTCTGATTGGCTGATCCGATCAGCCAATCGGATTGAACTTGATTCTGATTGGCTGATTCCATCAGCCAATCAGAATATTCCTACCTTAATTCCGATTGGTTGATAGAATCCTATCAGCCAATCGGAATTCGAGAGACGCCAGCTTGGATGACGTCATTTAAAGGAACCGTCATTCGGCGAGTAGGCGTCGGGAGAAGAGGTTGTTCCGCGTCGGATGGAAGATGATGGCTCCCGAAGAAAGAAGATTGAAGATGCCGTTGATAGACTTCAGCCGGATCATGGACCTCTTCAGCTCCTGCTTGGATGAAGACTTCAGCCGGATCATGGACCTCTTCAGCTCCCGCTTGGATGATGACTTCAGCCGGATCATGGACCTCTTCAGCCCCCCGCTTGGGCTTGGATCAGGACATCGGAGGAGCTCTTCTGGATCGATCGGTGAACCTGGTATGGTGAAGATAAGGTAGGAAGATCTTCAGGGGCTTAGTGTTAGGTTTATTTAAGGGGGGTTTGGGTTAGATTAGGGGTATGTGGGTGGTGGGTTGTAATGTTGGGGGGGGGGTATTGTATGTGTTTTTTTTTTACAGGCAAAAGAGCTGAATTCTTTGGGGCATGCCCCGCAAAGGGCCCTGTTCAGGGCTGGTAAGGTAAAAGAGCTTTGAACTTTAGTAATTTAGAATAGGGTTGGGCATTTTTTTATTTTGGGGGTCTTTGTTATTTTATTAGGGGGCTTAGAGTAGGTGTAATTAGTTTAAAATTGTTGTAATATTTTTCAGATGTTTGTAAATATTTTTTTATTTTTTGTAACTTAGTTCTTTTTTATTTTTTGTACTTTAGTTAGTTTATTTCATTGTATTTATTTGTAGATATTGTATTTAATTAATGTATTGATAGTGTAGTGTTAGGTTTTATTGTAGGTAATTGTAGGTATTTTATTTAATTAATTTATTGATAGTGTAGTGTTAGGTTTAATTGTAACTTAGGTTAGGATTTATTTTACAGGTAATTTTGTAATTATTTTAACTATTTTAGCTATTGTACCTGGTTAAAATAAATACAAAGTTACCTGTAAAATAAATATAAATCCTAAAATAGCTATAATATAAATATAATTTATATTGTAGCTATATTAGGGTTTATTTTACAGGTAAGTATTTAGCTTTAAATAGGAATAATTTATTTAATAAGAGTTAATTAATTTCGTTAGATGTAAATTATATTTAACTTAGTGGGGTGTTAGTGTTAGGGTTAGACTTAGCTTTAGGGGTTAATAAATTTATTAGAATAGCGGTGAGCTCCAGTCGGCAGATTAGGGGTTAATATTTGAAGTTAGGTGTCGGCGATGTTAGGGAGGGCAGATTAGGGGTTAATACTATTTATTATAGGGTTAGTGAGGCGGATTAGGGGTTAATAACTTTATAATAATAGCGGTGCGGTCCGCTCGGCAGATTAGGGGTCAATAAGTGTAGGCAGGTGGAGGCGACGTTGTGGGGGGCAGATTAGGGGTTAATAAATATAATATAGGGGTCGGCGGTGTTAGGGACAGCAGATTAGGGGTACATAGGGATAATGTAGGTGGCGGGGGTGTACGGAGCGGCAGATTAGGGGTTAATAAGTGTAAGGTTAGGGGTGTTTAGACTCGGGGTACATGTTAGAGTGTTAGGTGCAGACGTAGGAAGTGTTTCTTCATAGGAAACAATGGGGCTGCGTTAGGAGCTGCACGCGGCTTTTTTGCAGGTGTTAGGTTTTTTTTCAGCTCAAACAGCCCCATTGTTTCCTATGGGGGAATCGTGCACGAGCACGTTTTTGAGGCTGGCCGCGTCCGTAAGCAACTCTGGTATCGAGAGTTGAAGTTGCGTTAAATATGCTGTACGCTCCTTTTTTGGAGCCTAACGCAGCCATTCTGTGGACTCTCAATACCAGAGTTATTTTAAAGGTGCGGCCAGAAAAAAGCCAGCGTTAGATACGCGGGTCATTACCGACAAAACTCTAAATCTAGCCGTTAAAAATTTGTACTTATAAGTACAAAATACAAAGCGTAATTGTTGTTTTTTCCCCTAAAATTTCCGCCCTTCAGTTCCCACTATTGTTCTCACAAATGAAAAGGTGGTGAGGTTGTGACAAATACTCATAATACTTAAGCTCTACGCTGAAAGCAACGTAATGTGATTTATATTGGCTGCAGGATTTAATTTTTAAAGTGCGCCCCTGCTCACTGCTAACTTCGCTGTACACAGCAAAGATTCCCTTTCCAGCGAACTCCATTACTTTCAATAGGAGACATCTCGCCACTCGCAGGGACTAACGCTTTTTTTTTTACGATAATTCCACCAGGGCAGCCCCTGCGAGTGTCAGCGTGAAAAAACGCATCTGATCTGGTAAGGGCTATATAATAGGCCCCTATGATTTAACCCCTCCAAAGGACTCTGCTCCTCTCCTCCTCTCATGTTACCTCCTCACATGCCCGTCTACAGGACTTTTCCAGACTGGCCCATATTTTGTGTCGTTTTGAAAGTTTAAAGCGCTCCTTAAAAACTCTACTGTTCAGGGATGCATACAACATACGCTAACCTTTTCTAACATGCGCTAACCTTTTTTAACCTCAGTTCCTCTTCTCCTTTGTTATCCCCTTGAACCCCCTTATCATGTAAGCCTATGAGCCCAGCTGTTTGTAGATCACCTTTATAAGAGCTGGCTACAACAGTGCAACTCTTAAGAGGGCTTGCTACCCACTTGTTTCCTATAAATGTTACCTGCATATCATTCCTATGTTTATAGCGCTGCGGAATCTGTTGGCGCTCTAGAAATAGCTGATAATAATAAAATAATTAAAGGGACAGTCAACACCAGAATTTTTGTTGTTTAAAAAGATAGATGATCCCTTTATTACCCATTCCCCAGTTTTGCAAAACCAACACTGTTATATTAATACACTTTTTATTTCTGTGACTATCTTGTATCTAAGCATCTTCTGACCGCCCCTAATCACATGACTTTTAGTTATTATCTATTGACTTGCATTTTAGCCAATTAGTGCAGTGTCTGCCACTAGCCACGGGCGTGATCACAATGCTATCTATATGGCCTACAAGAGCTAGCTCTCCCCTGCTGTGAAAAGTAAATAAAATAGAGGCAGTCTTCAAGGGCTTAGAAATTATCATATGTACCTTCCTAGGTTTGCTTTCAACTAGAATACCAAGAGAACAAAGCAAAATTGTTGATAAAAGTAAATTGGAAAGTTGTTTAAAATTATATGCCCTATTTGAAAAATGAAAGTTTTTTTGGACTTGACTGTCCCTTTAAGAGAAAGTGAAAGTCGCCATATGATCTGATTTGCTAATCTGCTGTTCTAGCACACATTTCTTTTGTAACTTCAGCACTGTTAATTTTGTAGTGTTTTCATTGTGTTTTAACATCACAGATGCATCATTGAAAAAAAAAAATAATAATAAACCCAAACTTTTTGATACTTTCTTTCAAGCATATTTAAATATTTGTTACCTCCATATTGCTTTAACTTCTTTGTCAGACAATGCTGCAACACTTTGCACAGTGATGCATTACAACCCTCGGTGGTAGATAAAGGTTTAAGAAATATAAAAACATAAACCTTTACCAACGAAGGAACCTGAAACAAGTCTGAAACTATTTTTGCAGCATTTGTAACTAGATCTGATGAAATAAAACAAAAGGCTGACTTTTATCCCATACAGACCATAGGGGCTATTTTAGAACTGTTCCAAGAACGAGTAGAACAAGACCTGGAAAAAATGATATCATAAACAAAAAAGTAAGAGACACAAGAACTTAAATATAGAAAGAATTGGAATCAAGAACAGACATAGTGATAAAGAAATCAGATAAGGGCGGGAGAATTGTGGTTTGGAATACATAGGACTATCATAGAGAAATTATAAGCCAACTCTTTGATCTAGAGTGTTAACATAATTTACACTCTAACCCTACAAAGGATTTTAAATCTCTATTATTACACATGCAAAGCATAGTGGGATCAGCCTTCTCTATACGCATATCTAAACGGCAGATCAATTTGTTTCTTGGAGAGATCTGTTATGGCTAGACAGTAAGCCCTGACTTGATCTCTGATTGATTAACATCTACTTACACATGCTAATGGATGTAGTCTTCTGTTTTTTTCATGGGGTGGGGAGTACTGCTGCCCATGTCTCACTGAAAAAGGCAGAAACATTTTTTCATGGACCAGTATAAAAATTGGCTATAAATGGGCAAGGAAGATGCAAAAAATCAGGGGGATAAAAAGTGTCATGCTATGGAGGCATAGTCCATTTAGAAACACATGAAAATTAAAATTGAAATCTAAAACTGCATTCAATGAAGTAGCTTATTTAAAAGACTGGACTATTAATACAACACATAATTTATGCTGTGTCTTAGAATAAAGCACTTTTGGAACAAGGGAGACATTTAGATGGCTGCAGTGACCCAATGCACAAACCATCACTGGAGCTCCTAATAAGCAAACACTCTTTTGTTATAGCCATTGATCACCTCCATTTCTAGAGATACCTTTAAACTTAAAAGGACATTAAAGAAGCTTTTCTTTCTTGCATCTTAAGTGGGAGGGGGGGGGGGGGCAACAGGACTCTTTATGTTATCTATTAAATCAAAATAAACAGCTTAAACTTAACATTTTTTCATTCAAAAAATATATTAAACATGTTTACAGCTGCTTGGCCATGAAAACCCATTTCACGCACAGTTCTTGTGCTGATGTTGCTTCCAAAGGCAGTTTGTAACTCTGTATTGAGTGATGCAACTGATGATGGTGAATTTTTTGAGCTAAATGCTTTAGCACTTATCAGCCCCACTCTGTGAGTTTGTGTGGTCTATCACTTTGTGTCTGGGCTGTTGTTGCTCCTAGACACTTCCACTTCACAATAATAACACTTAAAGGGACACTCAGTTTAAATTAAATCTTCATGATTCAGATACAGCATGTAATATTAAACAACTTTCCAATTTACTTCCATTAAAAAAAATGTGCACAGTCTTTTATAGCTACAATTTTTGAGTCACCAGATCCTACTGAGCATGTGCAAGAATTCACAAACTATACGTATATGCATTTGTGATTGGCTGATTGCTATCACATGGTACAAGGGAAGGGGAGTGGAAATATACATAACTTTGAAATTTGTTATAAAAAAATCTACTACTCATTTGAAGTTCAGACTAAGTGCTATTGCATTGTCTTATTAGCTTGCATTTGTTGATTATGCAAATCTAATGTGTTGACTGGTCTTTTAAGGTTGACCAAGGCAGATCTAGTAGGGCAGAAATTTCACAAACTGACTTGTGGCATCCTCTTAGTTCTTCAGAACGACCCATTGTATTGTCAGTTTTTTGTCTATGGAGATTTCATGGCTATGTGCTGGATTTTATGTACCTGTTAGCAATTGGTGTGGCTAAAACACCAAGAACTCAATAATTATTAGGGGTGTCCCCATTCTTTTGTCCATATAGTGTACAATAGTAAAACTGAGCTCTCTCCACATGTAGCTATGAAGCCAAAGTCCCATCTCAAAGTCCCAACAGTTTCTTCAGCAGTCCTGTAGCGGGAGCTACTACAAAACTACCTCAGCTCTCGGAGACCAGGGGGACATCTACACTTTCAAAACAATGTTACTGGTTGTAGAGTTTCTGTGTGCTTCATCCAATCATCAACACAGGTTTATTGCTTTTCAACCAATTGAAGTGTCCATTTCAGATTAACTTTTATGTCTCCCTCCACACCCTAAATAAATATATAAGGAACATTAATCCCTATTGAAACGTGTTAGAAATATTATTTGCATGTAACAAGGTTAAAGGGACACTAAAGTTAAAATAAACTTGTTTTAAGACACTTTCCAATTTACTTCTATTATCACATTTTGCACAGTCTTTTTATACGCATACTTTCTGAGGTACAAGTTCACAGGGTATATGTATACTAGTCTGTGATTGGCTGATGTCTGTCCCATGATACAAGGGGCTGGCAAATAAGAGACAATTTAAATGTATTATTTGAAATAAATAAATAAGATTAATTATGCATTTCTACTGTATTTGGTGGTCCCTTCAGTATTAAATGTGTACAAAAAAGTATATGTTTGTTGGTGGACAACTTAAAACATGGATTGCCAGATTTAGTGTCCCTCTTAAAAGGACACTAAACACGTCTTACTTTTGTGTACAAATTGTACTTATCCCATGCTCTCTAGGAGGTCAAAAAGCAAATTAAAGGATTGTTTTCAACATCGTCGTTGGAGGCACGCATTTGAGCAATAACAATATGCTCTAGCGCATTCGACCGTTTCACTATTGCACTACTACATCCCTTTAACCCCTTAGTGACCAGACCATTTTTCAATTTTCTTACCATTAAAGGGCCACTGTAAGTAAATATTTTCTATGCCTGTTACTAACTACCCCAAATACGTTTTTTATCAATAGCATTTCATTAACATATCTCTACCGTATATCAGAAATCTTGTCTGCAAATTTAATTGTTTTCCAAACCCACTCCGTGGGTATCCTTTGCTCTGTACCAATCCGTTTACAATACCTAGGTTTCAAAATGGCGCTTTAAACACAAAGTTATTGGTTTAAGTATTTTGAACACTCAGTGCTGAAAATAGTGGGCAGGATAACGTGACATCATCGGCGAATAAAAGATATAACTTTTAGAACGTTATGAAACTTCGTTTTGGAGAAAATATAGGTCAGTAGGTTTTAATTAATGTTTATTAACTTTAATATGTTAGTTGTTTAGCTTAAAAATTATAACAGAAAGTAATCCTTTAAGGACCGGGGCTGTTTTTACATTTTTGCAGTGTTTGTGTTTAGCTGTTATTTTCCTCTTACTCATTTACTCTACCCATACATATTATATACAGTTTTTCTCGCCATTAAATAGACTTTCTAAAGATACCATTATTTTCATCATATCATATAATTTACTATAAAAAAATATAAAATATGATGAAAAAATGTAAAAAAAACAAAACACTTTTTCTTAACTTTGACCCACAAATTCTCTTACGCATCTACAACCACTAAAAAACGCCCACGCTAAATAGTTTCTAAATTTTGTCCTGAGTTTAGAAATACCTAATGTTTACGTGTTCTTTGCTTTTTTTGCAAGTTATAGGGCAATAAGTACAAATAACACTTTTGCTATTTCCAAACCATTTTTTTTCTTCAAAATTAGCGAATGTTACATTGTAACACAGATATCTGTCAGGAATCCCTGAATAACCCTTCACATGTATATATTTTTTTTTAGTAGACAACCCAAAGTATTGATCTAAGCCCATTTGGGTATATTTCATGCCACCATTTCACTACCAAATGCGATCAAATAAAAAAAAAATCGTTCACTTTTTCACAAAATGGTAGTTTCTCACTGAAATTATTTACAAACAGCTTGTGCGATTATGGCACAAATGGTTGTAACTGCTTCTCTGGGATCCCCTTTGTTAAAAAATAGACATATATGGCTTTGGCGTTACTTTTTGGTAATTAGAAGGCCCCTAAATGCTGCACACCACACTTGTATTATGCCCAGCAGTGAAGGGGTTTATTAGGTACACAACAAAAATTGCAGCTCATACATAGAAATGCGGGTTCTACACACTGCTGACGTAAATCTGTGTTGATACACCCAATTCGGCTATGCTTTTTTCTCCCGAACTGTTTGCCAATGTAACATATGCAACGTTTTTCTATAATTTAAGTCTCTTATCAATCCTTGCGGTAAGAAAAGTATTTGCTATCGGCGTAATATACCTTATAATTTAGCACTGATACAAAGTAAAGTTACCTTGTTATGTCGACACCGCTTCACAGGCTGAATTTGAGACACCTTGCTGTCAGGTAAGGAGACACTCCCCCGGCTCCCGGAAGAGAAAATCAAATAAACAACGATAAAGGATTAACCTGATGCAAGGAGAGAACCACCGCAAAAGTTATGCAGGTAAAAGCAGACTTTATTGTAAGTCTATACAAACATACAGGGTACATTCAAGCTCAGGAGGGAGCTAGAAACAAACAAAATGTCTGACGCGTTTCCTGCCGTAGGCACTTCGTCAGGGACTGAACATGGTGATTCCAATGCATCTTAAAAAGGCACTTCCCACTGCCTGAGACTAGTAACACCTGTTCTTAACTCTTAAAGGTGTACTTGCTTCTCAGCATTACAACTACAAAATGTTATTATATATGATTTTATCACATTAACATAAGCTGAACTGTACAAAAACATTATTTGTTTGCAATGTGTATGAATCTTGTATCAAACAGTCTGCTTTTACCTGCATACCTTTTGCGGTGGTTCTCTCCTTGCATCAGGTTAATCCTTTATCGTTGTTTATATGGGTTTATTAGGTAGCTTGTAGGGTTAATGTTAGCTTTAGTGTAGAGATTAGCCTCCCACCTGACACATCCCACCCCCTGATCCCTCCCTGACCCCTCTCAAACAGCTGTCTTTCCACCCCCACCCCCAAAGGTCATCTCTATCTAAAGTACTGGCAGAAAATCTTCCAGTATGAAAATAAATGTTTAGTTTTTTTGTTTTTAATTTTTTTTGTTTTTACATATTTTCTGCAGTGACTGATCCCCCCTTACTTATTATTATTATTGGTTATATGTAGCGTGCCAACAGATTCTGCAGCGCTATAAACATAGGCAGTATTCAAGGAAACATTTATAGGGATTAGATGAGTAGAGGGCCCTGCCAAGAGTCACACTGTTGTAATCAGCTCTTAAGAAGGTCATCAACACATAGCTCAGCTCTTAGGCTTATATGCTATGGGGGTTCAAGGGTATAGCAATGGAGGAGAGGGACTGGTATAAAGAAAGGTTAGTGTAGGTTGTATGCACCCCTGAACAGTAGAGTCTTTAGGGAACGCTTGAAGCTTTCAAAGCTAGGGAAGAGTCTTGTGGAGTGAGGCAGAGAGTTCCACAAGATGGGAGCCAGTCTGGAGAAGTCCTGTAAACGGGAATGTGAGGAGGTAACAAGTGAGGAGGAGAGTAGGAGGTCATAAGCAGAGCGAAGAGGACGGGAGGGAGAGCATCTGGAGACAAGGTCTGAGATATAGGGGGAGCAACCCAACCTCCCTGATCCGCCCCCAATTAGCTCTTTAACCCTCCCCCCTCTACCTATTTACCTCGATTTTAGGTCTGCAAGTACCCAGTTTCAAGTAAAATTGGACTAATTTAAAAAAAAAAGTTTAACCCGCTTTTTTTGGTAGTATAGCTGTCCACCTCATTACCCTACCCCCACCCCCTCCCAGATCCCTTTCCCAACAGATATCCTCCCTCTCCCTCCGTCCCACTCACTACAAATTCTTCCATAGCGTAACTCCCGCTCCTCTTACGCCTTGCTCCCACCCCTCTTGCATGACCTCCCACCCTTCTCCCACTCCCTCCAGCAATGGGCCGCCCACTCGCCTCCCTCTTATCCCTTCCACGCCACCAACGATCGGCACCATCACTGGCCTTACCCCTCCTACTCGTGATTTCACAATTTTCCTGACCTTGGGGTTAAGTGTTGTGCATGACGAGTCACGATTGTGCACGGTGTTTCACGCATGCGCATTGTGCACTTAGTGACGCTGCATACTTTTTATTTGCAGGCAATCTGCCCGGCAATGTGATCTGTCACAACACCAGAGTTAAAAATGAGTATCACAGATAAAGAAAATAGCGCTAAAAAAACCATAAGGGTTAATACCAAGAGGAACTATGATTAAAATATTCATTACAGTTTCTGCATAAAACAGTGTTGATACAAAATTACTATATATATAAATTAACTTCTCCAGTTGAGGATGGCAATTTCACAGCGTATTGTAAAAGGATACTGGAAAACACAAATCTTTACATATGAATTAGGTGCAAAGCAATTCTCCTGTTCATTTTTTACTTTATTTATTGTTTTCCTTTTTTTTTTTTATACTTCCATTAGCTTCTCATTGTGACCATGGAAAAGTACATTCCATACACAAAACAGAGACAATTATTATACAGCTCATTAAAATATTCTAGCCACTGTGATTTCATACTTGACAACACCACCCAGTGATTGATGGGAAACGCGTTTAGTTTTAACGTGGGAGTTTTTCCGAGTTAGGAAACATTTCCAAAAAAAGTAAGGATGTGAGAAGTTGCTGGCATGTCTTTCTCCCTAAACTGTCCATCTATCTCCTCTCTGGTTTACTAAACAATGTGACAGCTTTTGTAATTTCTTTTCATTGTTTTATAAATCATTATGGGGTGTTCAGATTTTATCACTATTTTAGAGAAATAAGCCCGATTGAAATGTAACTTTTATAAATATTTAATTTACTACATTTTAATTTTTATTTTAGAGTTGTGAAGTCCATAGACCAACAGAACTCTTTAGGAGCTGTTCTTTAAAGTCTGGTAGTACAAAATACATTGGGCTAGGTTACAAGTAGAGCACAATCAATAGCTCTGCGTGCGTTATTGTGCGGCCTTGAGGTAAGAATAGCGCACAGTCTGGTGTTACAAGTGGAAGGGGAAAAATGTTAACTAGAGAATCTTATTAACGCAGCCAACATTTTTTAGGGTGCCCAATACTTTTGATGGAGTTTGAAGGGAGCGATATTAATGCTTATTACAAGTGGTGTGTTTATGCATGTAACTTAAATTGCAATTAAATACCATAGTATATATCTATGTGAAGAACTCCGCTGTTTGAGCAAAGGTCTAGCGCACTATCGGTTTTCGCTCTTAAGCGATAGCCAACATGAGTTTTTCAACACCTAACGCCCCCATGGAAGTTTGTTATGTTAGGGATTTATCACAGTACACTGGCATCCAGATTTTAGTTCACCCTAGACTATCACTTAATCGCTAGCTGTTGCTTTTTACTTTATTATTATGTATTATGGGCACAAAAATAAGTGTTTTTAAAGGGACATTGTACACTCGTTTTTTCTTTGCATAAATGTTTTGTAGATGATCTATTTATATAGTCCATAAAGTTTTGTTTTTTAATAAAATATAGATAGTTTTGCTTATTTTTAAATAACATTGCTCTGATTTTCAGACTCCTAACCAAGCCCCAAAGTTTTATGAGAATACCGACTAACGGTTTTATACTGGATTTTTATATCAGTATCTGTGCATATTATTCTTTATAGTAGTGTCTTTTACATGCAGTTATATGAAAATTGGTCTATACTGTCCGTTTAAGTTAATTTGAGCGATGTTAAAGGGACATGAAACCCCCTATTTTTTCTCCTGTGATTCAGATAGAGCATGCAATTTCAAACATCTTTCAAATATACTTCTAGTATCAAATTTACTTTATTCTCTTGGTACCTTTTGTTGAAAAGCAGGAGCGTGCACGTGTCTGGAGCACTATATGGCAGCAGTTTTGCAAGAATCTTGCAAGAAAGTTATCCATTTGTAAGAGCACTAGATGGCTGCACTATTTCCTACCTCATAGTGCTCCAGACACCTAGCTAGGTATCTCTTCAACAAAGAAAACCATGGGAATGAAAGAAATTTTATGCTCTGTCTAAATCGCAAAATATTTTTTTTGTGTGTAATATTCGCATAATAATTCATTAGAAAGTGTTCTGCTGTAATGTCCTTTATGAGACTGAAATGTTACCAGTGTCATTTTGATCAGGTCACATAAGCACATAAGGTAGGGACAGAGTATGCTTCTGATATGGTTAACCCCTTGGATGTCAAAGTGGGTTAAGGGAGTAGGGTTGCTCTTTAAGTAGGGTTAACTTCTGAGGTACATGAGAGGTGTTTGGTTGCCAGTGGATATATACAGCATTCTAGAGAAAAATAATAATATCCACACTATCCTAAAAACAGTCTTTTATTTTAATGGATGGTCTAGTCCACAAGATCATCACATGTAAGATTAGTTTCCCTGACCACCAGGAGGCAACAAAAAACCCTCACATTGTATAGATTTACTCCACCCCATACTCCCAAGTCTCTGAAGGTTCCAAACTTCAAAATTTAAACTCTTCACACTATTATTCCTCTAGTGCAAGAGGGTCACTTTATGTCGACAATAGATTTAAAGGATGCATATCTTCACATTCCGAATCATGTGAAGTCCCTCCAGTTTGCCTTTCTGGATAGACACTCTGATTGAAGCTCTGTTGTTTGGTCTAGTCATGGCTCCAAGAGTATTTACAAAAGCACAGGGAGTTTTGATGACGTCGGCTGGGAGTCATAACATTTTAGTAACTCCTTACCTGTATTATCTTCTCATCCAGGCTATTATTTTCCTGATTCTGATTGCTCCAGCTCGGAAACATTAAACTTGGTATTTAGACTTAATTCAGATGTTCTCTTGCCCACCATTACATTTTCCTTCTAGGGAGAATATTCTGTCTGTGTTTTTTGCTTTATCAGGACCTTCAAACCCTAACTTTAAAGGGACAGTCAAGTCCAAAAAAACTTTCATGATTCAAATAAGGCATTTAATTTTAAACAACTTTCCAATTTACTTTTATCCCAATTTTGCTTTGTTCTCTTAGTATTCTTAGTTGAACGCTAAACCTAGGAGGTTCATGTGCTAATTTCTTAGACCTTGAAGGCCGCCTCTGCATTTTTCACCACTAGAGGGTGTTCATGTTTTTCATATAGATAACATTGAGCTTGTGCACGTGTATTTAACGAGGAGTGAGCATTGATTGGCTAAAATGCAAGTCTGTCAAAAGAACTGAAATAAGGGGGCAGTCTGCAGAGGCTTAGATACAAGGTAATTACAGAGGTAAAATGTGTATTATAACTATATTGGTTATGCCAAACTAAGGAATGGATAATTAAGGGATTATCTGTCTTTTTAAACAACAATTCTGGTGTTGACTGTCCCTTTAACACCTTGGTGAGTGAACCCCTAATTTTAGCCAACAGTATGAATATGGACTTGAGGGTACTCCTTTTGGACCCATGCATACCTTCAGCTGTTATCTTGGAAGGCTTTGTTCTTACTAGCCATTTCTTTAGCTAGGTATGTTTCTAAACTTTAATCTTTGTCTTGATTATCTTCTATCAGGATAAGTCAGTTTTGAGAACAAGTTATTAGTTTCTCCCAAAGGTAGTTTCTTCAAAAATTATTATTCAGGAATTTGTGTGACCTTCCTTGTGTTTAATAATTCTAAGATGCATTGATGTTTTTGTACTTTAAAATTCTACATTAAATCTACTAAGTCTTTTCAACTTTTTTTTTCTGCTTTATTTGTTTATTTTTCTGGTCTTTGCAAGAGCCAGAAAGATATTGCTACTTCTTTAGCAGCTGAGCTTAAGGCTTTAATCAGAAAAGTGTACCTTGTGGTGGGGATGTTTTCCCAGAGCATGTTACTACTTATTCTACTAGAGCAGTGGCTATTTCTTGGGGCTTCCATAAGGTGACTACCTGATCTTCTTTGCATAGGGTTTCCAAATCCTATCATTTTGATGTTTATGCCTTGGTTGAGTCGGCATTTGGCAGCCGTGACCAATTCAGTAACGTACCGCCCCAACTTTTATTTGTCCCGCCCTTTCTTATGTTAGTCTAATGGACTTTACCGCTTGGGTATTGCATTCATCATGATGCAATGATCTTATGAACTCTTACCATCCTTTGAAAGGAAACTAAATTTATGCTTACTTGATAAATTAATTTATTTAAGGATGGTGAGAGTTCATAAGCCCTGCCCTTGCTTTTATTATACAGCTGGCAGCAGGACTTGTATTGCACTTCTTTTCCTGTGTTTCTACTTTTCTTCTCTTCTTGACCATATGTGTAAATGATTAGACTAGTGGAGTTGGAAATGTGGGGTGGACAAAGCTCTAGAATGTAGGGGTGTTTTGCCTCCTCCTGGTGGACAGGGAAAGTAATCCCACATGTCAGGATCTTGTAGACTCTCACCATCCTAAAAGAAAATAATTTACCTGGTAAGCATACATTTTATTTCATGCTTACCTTATAATGCACCTTTAGCTTAAAAAATGTGTTTTTAGACTCCCGTTCACTGTATGGGTACTATAAATGTGTATAAAAAAAAACCCTAATAATATATAATAATTAAAAAATAAAACGTAGGAAGAATTAAGAGATAAAATGTTTGCCACAATACTATGTCCTACATTATAAATTATTTCCTACCCATCGGAACTTTAAAACACATTATAAAGCTTGCACCCTGTGCAAACATCCAACCAGTGTTCCCTCTAAGGCCACATTTTGTGAGTATCCCAGCAGTGAAACAGTTAATAAGGGAACCATACCTTGCATGTAGCATTTGCTAACTTCAGGGTGTGGTTCCCTTGTTAATGGTTTCACTGCTAGGCCGCTCACAAAATGTTGCCTTAGAGGAAACACTGTCCCCAACCACAGCATACAAAGCTAATATGCTGCTTGCAACAATTTACTGAGTGGTACTGAAGGAAATCTCACACCTCAGCGGACTTCTTACAGTACAGGTTTATGCTAAGCTTCTGCTCCAATGCTTTCACTTTCTCCAAGCAAAACTACTTCTGAACACTATGCAAACGATGTATAATCCAGTGTCGATACAAATGGCTTCTTTAAAGCAATCAGCACTTTTTAAAAAAAATCATTTTATATCTGAATATCAAACATATTTCCTCCAGTCAGGTGCCAATATTTACATATACATATGTTCCATATAATTATCATCCTTTTGACTATGTGACAATAAAAATGAATAATGTCATCAAGCAGTGCCT